>NW_005842153.1:3375-22396 GCF_000455745.1 Alligator sinensis | reverse complement strand
CCCCCCCCCCCCCCCACCCGGGCACCAGCCAGTGAGTGCGTGGCTTTGCTTTTCTTTTTTAGAGCCAGGACGCTGGGGCCAGGCAGCCATTGACAGGGCCGGGAGATGGTGGCAGTTGGGGGTACTCAGGGGGGTTGGGGGACCAGGCAGGGGATGGTGCCTGGTGGGGGTCCTCCCATGGTCCCCACCCCCCTTACTGGCACGGAGCCCAGGCCCAGCTCCCTGCGGCAGTGAGCGTGGACTGCCTGAATTGCCGAAGCTCTGAATCTTTTCCAACTAGATTCAGAGGCTTTGAATCGATTCAGATCTTTTTATTGGTCTCCCAGGTTGATTTGGAGAATCAGCTGCCAAATCAGGCCAAATCTCCTCTGAATTGAATCAGCACCCATAGCTTCGCACAGCCCTAATGTCTACACAAGATGCTATTGCACATTTATTTAGCAAGTACTAAATAAATACACAGTAACTGGAGCTACTGTGCAGTAGTGCCGGCGAACATCTTTTAAGTGACGCAACTGCGCAGTAGCCTAATAATGCTGCACAGTAGCGTATTAGCACCATCCGTGCTGTGACACGCTACTGCACAGTATTATTAGGCTATTGCGCAGTCAGTGTCTTGTGTAGACGCACCCAGTATAAAGCAGTGGGTCATGAGCAGAAGGAATAAGCTACAGTAGCAGGGGTTGGGCAACCAGGGCACTAGCCCCAAATGCTGATATGGATGGGGTGCAAGAAAGACAGCTACTGCCCCTCTGGGTACAGTAGGCTTCTGAGCTTCTGCCAATTTGTCTGCCATTCCATCCATACCTCATGGCAGTGGTTCTCAACCTTCATAGAGCTGGGGCCCCCACCCTACTTTTTTCACTTTGACAGCACCCCAGTTGAGAGCTACTGTTGTGCTGCCTCAGCTAACTTGAATGGTTCTTAACTGGGGTGTTGCCACCACAAAAAGCTACCCCATGCACCTTTTTCACTGCCAGACTGGGAAGGGTTGCAGCATGCAGATACTGTCCTGACTTGCTAGGATTCCCTGTTAAGCCCAACACAGACAAGAGAGCCAGCTCATTCTGCAGCCCTTCCTACCTGGACCCTGCACAGCGTCTCCCAGAAAGAGGTACACGACACAGGTATCTGTCCTGTGCACCTCTGTTTATGTTTCTAACAGGAGCATTTGGGGACTGGATCAGCAAGATCTGTGGCACAAAATGGTTTTCATGCTTGCTTTAGGTTTAATCAGAGAACCCTAAAGAGGCAGGAGACTGCGTGTATTTCACAGCTTTTCCTAGTCTGGCTGTCCACTATGTGCCCAGGGAACCTTTACCTGGTCATGGCAGTGGCACCCACACTGCAGCATACCGGAGGGGGGTCCTATAGCACCCTGGTTGAGATCCACTGCTGTTTTGCTGTTGGCCTAACCTGCTTTAGATTCAACATGTTTGTACCTTCCTTTCCTAGTTCCTTAGGCAGAAGCATTTTTCCATAGAATAATGGAAGAATAGGTAATGGATTCACAGGAAAATAAATTTCTTGCCAGCTCTCTAATTAAATTTCTGTGATGTGGTAACATCAGTCTGCACATCCAGTTGGAAAATTAGATTCAGGCAAAGTGACTCTGAAACTAGTGGAGTGCCAACTCCCTAGAGTTTTTGTCTAGCTCCAGAGGATTTCACCTGGGGAAAGTTATACAACAGGAGGAAAAGGAACTAGAGTTTGAAAACCATCTTGTGCCTGAATTAGCCTGCCCCATTCATCCATGCCTAAGTCATCACAGAACTGCATATATTAGTGAAATCAGGGTTTGTTTGTTTTTTATAGAGGAAAAAAATCCCTTCCCACCTGTTCAAAGGGTATCAGCTGTTCCTTCAGATGGTCCAGTTTCAGTAGCAGTTCTCTCTCCCTCTTTATCTGATGGTCTTCTAAATGCAGGGCCGTGAACAGTCTCTGAACCAAGGATTTGACATCTTCCATTTCAGTAGCATGCTCACTACTTAACTTATCTGAGAAAAGACCATGTTTGTTCTGACTGATAAAATGAATCAAACACACTCCTTCAAGGAGAAGTAAGTATTGCTTGTATATGGCCACAAACTGAAAATTCACTGTTTTTTCTTGAAATATTCAAAAGGGGGAATTAACGGACCTATTTTCTATAGGGACTGATATAATAACAAACATGAACAACTGGTGCCGCCCAAGACGGGGGGTGGGGGTGGGGCGGGCACCATTTGTAGTTGGCAGTGAGCAGCGGTGTCAGCGGCGGGGGGCACATGCCCCCCTACACATCACCCATGATAACAAAACTAAACAAAACAAATATGCTTTTGAACAGATGCAGCTGGATAGTCACACATTTCAAGACAGCTGTGGCTCTTACCTTTTATAGGGACTTTTACACTGTATGTCATATCATTAATGACCAATTTAAAATCATTCATCAATAACATTTCCACCAGTGTTTTAGTAGAAATCTTGCTACCATCTATAAGAGAAAAGAGAAAGAATCAAAAGGCCACTAGCCTCAATGTTAGTGGTTTCTAGAAGTAAGACCAGATGAAAAATCATCTTTAAATAATTACATTCAGTTTGGAAGTGGACAAATGTGTAGCTCCAATAAAAAGGTGCTTTTAATAAACATGCATGTTAAAACGTTAGATAAAGCATCATCTGAAACATTTAATATAAACTCTGAACTTGTTTGAAATACCTGACATAACTCAGCACATTGTTTACAGGCAGTTTCCTTTTTTGTTTCCATTTTAAGAAGGAATGCAGCCAAGATAAAACGCACAGGTTAAAAATGTTTTTACTTGTGTCATTAAGACTTTAAAAATTCTCCATTTTATTTCTGGACACCAAATCTCTACTTTTTTTTTACATTTATTTGCATCTTGTATTTTGTATAGCTTGGAACAATTAAATCATTTAGGTCACATTCACTTTCCAGAGGAAGAACGTCTAATGAATATAGCCTAAGACTTCATATGTCAGGAGATCAGGCACCAAAAAACTAGCTGCAAGATCCAAACATGTTAGTCAGTCTCTGTCAATTGAAGATGCTACCACTTAGCCTCCTCTGAGGAGTGTATTAATATTTGGATGGAGAATGCTACAAAAACAAAACTAAACATCTTAGAAATTCTTCAAAAGTTGTCATGGATTATTGACAGATCAAGAAAAAACACAAAACTTCCAACATTATTTAAAGGACAGACACTTTCACTAACAACCTATGAATGGAACAAATGTGGAGTTTGTTTCAAATTGTTTTGGAGATCCCTACTCATGCAGGTACCTATCTTAGCCTCAAAGAGAACCTGCACTCAAGCAAGGCTTATAAGAGACTGCTTGCTTCTGAGGAATTTAGTGGAAGGGGTAGGAAATAAATTAGACTTATTATGCAAAGGTACTTGCAATCTAAATCATGATGTCCCTGTTCAACAGATTTCTATTTTCTTTTGTAATCATGTATTATTTCAAAACAGAGTTTCAACCATTTGGGAAGAAAAAATACCTCTCTTCTATTTCAAGTGTTGACTATTCTGTCAACAGTCTCTTCAGAATAGTTACAGAAGCCCAGCATTTTCACTCCTGTTCACTCAAATCTTGTAAACTATTTCTGAAGTAATTGCTAAAATAACTTAGCTCATGAAATTTCTGCTACGTTGCAATCTCACTACCATACTCAGTGGTAGAGGAATCCTAGGAGAACTATTGCTCCATAGGCAGATCCAGGATTTTAAACAGGAACAGAAACCAGTGCTGCAGGAATGGCTGAACAGTCTCCTCCCACACACTGGGTGAGGAAGACTACACTGCAGGAGCAGGACAGTGGGACTGATTTGCTGCCCTGACCCCTTAGGTGGCAACCTATAAGTATAAAGCTGTGTGCATCAGAAAATGGGAGAACTTCTGTTCACCAGGGCACCAAGGGAAGACAAAGTCTAATGGTCACAAACTGCTGGAAGACCGTTTTAGACTGGACATTAGGAAAACCCTCTTTACCGCCTGAGTCTCCAGAGTCTGGAATAGACTACCCCCGGAAGTGGTGCAAGCACCTACTTTGGATACCATCAAGAAATGTTTGGATGCTTATCTTGCTGGGGTGATCTGACCCCAGCTGACTTCCTGCCCTTTGGGTAGGAGACTAGACCTGATGATCTCGTGAGGTCTCTTCTAGCCCTAATGTTTATGAAATCTAAGAAGCCAAAGACTTTTTAAAACCCCACCCCCAAATCAGGTAAGTCTCCTCCCCCTTCTCCCCTCCCCCCCAGCAGTACCTCCCCCTCACTCAATGCCTCTGGGCTCAGGAAGAAGAGACATACCTGCCACCACCAACACTGTTTCCTGCCATGCTCCAACCTGGTCTTTGGGCAGAGGCTGCATGGAGAGCTGGGCTTGGCTGTGAACAGTGGTGGTGGTGGGCTGGTTTCCCTGACCTGCCCCTTCTCCTGGACTGGTGGGGAACACCCGAGGGGAACCAGGCAGAGAGGGGGAAGCAGCCTCCCATTGCTGCTGTCCCCAGCTCCCTGCACAGCCTGGCTGGAGCAGTTCTGGAGCTCCGTCCACCCCCAGGTTAGCTGGGGTCAGTAGCAGCAGCAGGCGGGGGGTTTCAGGGGGGGAAATAGGGAGGGAAGGGGATGTGCCATTGAGCCCAGAGGGGAAGGGAAACAGTACTGTGGGGAAAGGGATTCTTGTTTGGGGACTAAATAACAGTCTCTGGCCACTGCTCCCATAGTGTGGGCCAAATGGGGATGCATCTTGCACTCCCTGCATCCCATGCCAATGCACCCACTCTGGATCTGCCCCTTTGTTACCCTCATGAGGTCAACTATGTACAAACCAGTGTTGGAAGACCAATCTGTCCCAGTTTTAACAGCCAACAACAATCCAAAAACCTTGATACAAATTTTAAGGGGCCTGGATTGGAGGGTTTGGTTTTGTTCCACTTGTTTTTTTGAGGGGGTTGTTTTTAAAGAGTCCCTCAATGTTGTGTCTGTTACGTGTATTTCTATCCGTTTGCCTCCATAACCCCACAATTTTGAATCCAACTCACCTCCTTTTACATTATAGACTTGTGGAAACAAATTCTCAATTTCAGATTGCTTCGGGCACCATTGACCTTGGTTGTGCAAACACAACCTTTTTATTTAGCAGAGTACTTTGTTGAAGTAGGGATGGATACTTCAAATAACTATAATATGTATTAGTGAATAGGAATGAGTATTTGGAGAAGTACCGTACTTACTCAACTCTAAGATAAGGTTTCCCTCCACATTTTACATGGGGAAAAAACCCCCCTCATCTTAGAATCATGTACAACAGTGGTGGTGGGGTGGCAGCTGCTGTGGCTTGGGCTCCAGTCCTGGCCTGGGGTTGGGGCCATGGCTGCGGCTGTCTGTCTCCCCACCCCCTCCATTGCCTCTGCACCCCCCCACTTCCACCCCCACATGCAGCCTCTTCCCTACCCCACCTGCCCTTTCCCCCCTTACCCTTGCTCTGTATTGGCAGGCTCCCATCCATGCTGCAGCCTGGGGCACTGAGTATGGCCCCAGCATGGCCCTGCAGCAGCAGCGCACAGCCCACACTGCTGCTACAGACACTGGGCCGGGGTGGGGCTGTGCTCAATGCCTCAGGCTAGAATGGGAACACAGCCTGCCAGCACAGAGCAAGGGGAAGGGGAAGGGAAATGGGAGCAGGAGCTGGAGAGGAGGAGGAAGGGGAAAGCAGAGGTGGGGGGAGGAGCAGGAAGGGGAGTAGAGGGGGAAGGGGGCTCAAGGCTGTGGAGGGGCAGACACAAGGAGGGGGGCAAACTGCTTGACTTCTCCACACTGCCTACCCTCCTGAAGCAGTGTGGGAGATGAATTGAAGACCCCACAAGAATTGATTCTATACATGTATACTTTTATAATTTTCCATTTTTCCCATGTATAGAATCTAATCATTGGGGGTCATCTTAAATTCAGGGTAATTTTAAATTCAAGTAAATACGGTAAGTATTTACTTGAATCTCACTTGATGCTTGACCTTGGCTTCTATTTCCGTAGTTAAATTGACACTGATCTTTGTAAAGCTCTTTGAATCCCTTGTTTAAGGGGTGCTATGCAAGTGGATAATAGAAGTATTATTCCAGATTAAGCATAATGAATGGTTTGTATATAAATATTTGTTGCTGTGGGGTTGCCTAAGACCTTCCATCTGTCTCCATGTGCCTACTATAGAAACACACCTGGAATTCTGCACTGGAATTTGACACTTGGAAGCATTTGGCAATATCTGCTGAGATATAACGGCTTGAACAGAGGAAGCTAACACACCAGCTGGCTCTTCTACCCACTCTATGTGGGTAGGCTGGCAGACTTGGAACATCGGCATATTAAACCAAAAATTAAAAACGTACATCCTCTCTTTTTTCAACACTTTACAAATGTCACCTTTATAATTTACATGGAAATGAGCGTCAGCATTCTTATTAAAATTATGTTGAACAAAAAAAAAAAAAGAAAAGCACTTGTTTGGAAGTGTCAGACAGTGCCACATTTGATTCAGTACTGTCCATTCTGGTATTCATGAACTGATGGAAAATAGAAAAGTATTTTTAGGTCTTCCAAAAATAATTCTCTCTAAAAGGCTATTTTCCTTCCTGCTTAGCAAAATGAAGGTGAAGAGATGAACAAAAAGCTTTTCTTTGTCTAATTCCATGCAGTGCTAGAATAAGAATGATAGAAAATTAAAATAAACTACCCAATCTGTAATGTTTCCAGTTCAAGTTAGCTTTAAAGTACAGTGCTAAGATAGGTCCTCATTTTATCTAGAAGCTAAATAAAACAGAAGGAAGGAGTATTTGTACTTAAATCAAATTTTCTTAAGATGTTCATATCCTTTTAAATTATATAAGTCTGGTGTGTGACTAGCACCATCATTACCATATTAACTTTCTGTTTATATATATTAAAAGTTATTCTCCATTGTTACCTTCAAATGCCAAATAACTCTATGAAGAGGAGAAAAATTTGGTCCAGATTTTGATTCTAAGCCAAGAGCATTATCAGATGAGGCACTCCCCCTGTTGGTGAAATTAGATTCATTTCCTTTACAACTACAACAGACAGTCCTGCTAGCCTTGTAAATATGTGTCTAATAATATTATGGACTAAATCCACATAATGAACAATGGAGCAAACCCTGATGCTAAGATTACTGGGGGTCTTAATTTTCATTTTAAATTTACATAGAAATGAATATCAGCATCCTTATTCATACTTTTGCAACGGACACAACAGATGCATTCTGCCTGACAGGAAAGAATAATGCAGACACCTGTGAGTGCACTCCCTTTGGTCTACAGGACTGTGAATGAAGATACCTGTGTTCATAAAAGTAACTGTCTTCAGGGTCATACCCAGAGTTTGCTGCTCGTAAAGGTGGGGAACAGCCTATATCATCCCATTACCGGATAACATTTAGGTGAATGCTTGTGCATTTGTCATCTGTCCCCAGTCCTTACAGGATGCCTACAGGGAATATGAAGTCTTGAACAAGTTTTCTTTTGTAATGTTGATATTTCATCTATGTGCATAAAAGGACTGACCTGATGAAGAGTGTCACGGTGAGGTCCTTCAGGAGGGCCGTGATCTCCTTACGGCCCCCTCACCGTGCCAAGTCAGCCCAAGGGCACCCTCAAATTCTCGCCCGTCATGTCTTTGATGTTTATGTATAGTTGGGAGGCTGCCTTGCGTCTCCTTGGGCACGTAAACTCCTGGACCCCTCGTGGGTCTTATCCTGCACCCTAGCCTTATGGGCTACGCGTGGCTCCTACCAGCTCCTAATACCACGCCCCAAGCCTCGCTGATGTGCTGGACACTGGTCTGTCATGATACATGCCCGTTCTCCCGGGCCTCCTCTGTAATCTAGCCCACTCCTGGGCCTCCCCTGTAGTCTAGCCCATTCTGGGCTCTCTCTAGTACACAGCCCCCCACTAGGACTCTTGCCGAGTCCACTCTGGGCCTTGTCTAAAAGTGTTGTCCCGCTCAGGGACCCTCTAGCGGGTCTCCGGTCCTTTAGGCCAACCGCATGGCTAGCCTCTCTGATCCCGGCTCACTGCACTGCTATCCCCTTTGGTCGGGGACCACCGCAGCACCTTGCCTTTCTCCTGGGGCGTTGTACTACTAACCACTTCCGTCGGGGTCCACCGCAGCACCCTGCCCCTATCGGAGGGTTGTTGCCTCATTAGCCTACAGCCAGGCTCGTTACGCCCGTCTCGGGCTTCTCAATAGTCCCCCTTCTCAGGGACCTTACATGCCCGTGCCAGGCTTCTCAATAATATCGCCCCCTCTCTGGGGCTCGCTGTGCCCACGCTGGGCTCCTTAATAATGGTGCCCCCTCTCTGGGCTTGCTGTGCCCATGCTGGGCTTCCCTAAAGTGTGCTCCCCCTTCCTGGGGCTCGCCACACCCACGCTCGGGCCTCCTGATAGCGCCCCCTCCTGGGGCTCATCGTGCCTGCGCTGGGGCTTCTCAAAATGCCCCTCTCCGGGGCTGGGGTCTACCCACCCCGCAAGTTGCACCCTCACTGGCGCTGCAGCTTCACTGGCGCTGGGGCTCCCATACCACTGGGGTTCCCCCTGAGAAACCTGCGCCCTCACTGGCGCTAGGGCCTTCTTGTAATGCTCGCATTCTAGCTCCAGGAGCTCTTGCCTCCCTGGCCACTGGCAGAGAACTGCCAGCCTGGCCTCAGCCCTGGGCTTTATGAAGGCCAGGCCCTGCCCCTTCTGGCCAGCTGACTCACATTAGTTGCCCCGGCAACCTGCAGCTGTGCTTGTTATGTCCTGCCAGGGCTCTCTCTCCCTGGCGGTTTCCACTCTCTAGGAGCAGAGCACCGAGGTGCCCTGCGACAAAGAGCATAGTCTATCTACATGCTTCATGGATTCAGAGAATAAAAGTAGTAAAAGAAAAATAAATTTTAAGAGATTCTACTTTGTAGTTCAAATATGATTTACTTTTTAAAAAAATCTGGACAGAAAAAATAATTGTAAGCAAGAAACTTAGGTAAGTGGTAACATACTACTTCAGAGATAACAGTGTTTCTGCATTAGAAACAGGCCACAGTACTGACAGGGTAGTCGTGATCCAAATCTCTAATTTCAGATTATAAAATCTTTCCCTCACAAAAGGATAAAAGCTTCTATGTGACTTTAAAATTTAAGTCTCACTGAAGACAAAGAGAAAGGCATTTTTAAAAAGCGTACCCTTCTCCGTATAATGAAACTTTAGTGCTTCCACTTACAAAAGGAGAGGCCTAGGGCCTAGCACTAAAGGGGGTGCAATATCCCAAGAGACTCAGATGGTTGGAAGCAAGACTTTACAAGTTTCTAGTTGATGCTCACAGAAGCACTGATAGGGAGCATTACTAATCACATACAGACTAAGAGTTGCTCTGTGAAGATCCTTTAAGACTGATAGTTGGAGAAAAGAAAGAGGGAAATATATGGGGTACTAGAAGACAACACACTTATTAAATAGCACTATAAAAAAAAAAAGACAGCTGTCTTGGGAAAGGGAACAATTCAAGGAAAATACCAGATCTTAAGGAGGTTCAACTGTAATATCCAAATTCTCTGGAACGATAGAGGTGTTAAATTGCAAAATACCATTTATCCGTATTATTCTTATGCACTGAGAGTTAAGAACCATCCACCCTAAACCTTAGGGCCCTGGCATTTATCATGAGATAAGTTGCAACATGCCCACATTCAGCCAATTTATGGCATGATAAAATGGCAAGCCAGCCACAAAAATGTGTTGTGCTTTCATCTGAACATGTGGCATGCAGCCCAGAATTGGCTTTCCTTACAGCTGGGACTTTTAATGCTGTGTCATGCAACCTGCTGCTGGGCTGACAGGTCCAGGGCACAGGGAGCTAGATATCAAGAAGCTCCCCAATCCACAGCTCCCCACACCCCAGTAAATACGCAGCCAGCTTCACACAGGCTAGGAATCGCGGAGCTCCCTGATCTACAGCTCCCCATGCCCCAGAACACAGCCAGCTGCTGGCATGCTTTTTAAAATGTCTGGGCTGCCCGCACACCTGGATTTTGAGAAGGCGCACCTGCAACCTGGCTGCAGTGTGCCTAAATATTTAAAAGCTGTCCCTGCAGGAGGGTCCGGTGCCTAGAGGGGACTAGAGCATGAATATCTGGTGCCTGGGAGGGACACCAGGAGATTCCAGTGCTGGGCGGGGACAACACGACTACAGCACAAAGGTCTGGTGCCTGGTGGGGGGTCCAATGCCTAGGGGTGAGTAAGCTGCATTGAGAGAAGCTCCAGTGCTGGGGTCTGCCAGAGTGGGGCCAAAGCGCCTGAACCCATTGAAGGGGCAGTATATCAGCAGGGTTAGAGAGCTCAGAGGTCTGAAGCCCAGGAGGCAAAAGGACCGGGGCTGGGAGCCTATAACCCAGGAGAGGCATAAGTTAGGAGATCACCTGCAAGGCATGGGAGTGGGTACTGGGGAGGATGGAGCCCATGAAACTAGCCCTTAAGGCAATTACCACAAACACCGATGGTCATCCGCGTAAGACCAGGCTTGGGAAGCCCTGGGGCAGCCACCCTTTTATCAGAAATTAATATAGTCAAAGCATAGCAGGTGAGTAAAGGAGAGAGGGCCACAAGGGACCACGACCTGAAGGATTGGAGTTCAGGAAGAGTGGTTGCTCCCCCAGGGAGCAATCCTCAAAGCACAAACAATGTCTATCCCATCTTGGAGGAAAGGTAGCAAAAGGACACAGCAGCCCCCTTGGCTCTGCAGGGAACGTGTGGACTTCCTGTGTCTAAAATAAAGACCTATAAAGGATGGAAGACTGGAATCACCTCAAAGGAGGAGTATTCTGCACTGGTCCGGACCTGTAGGGAGCAAACCAAGAATTGCCAAGACTGTGACTGAACTCCAACTGGCTACATGTATCAAAGACAATAAAACATCCTTTTTTAGATATGTGGGGAGCCAGAAGAAAAGCAAGGGTAACACTGGACCCCTGTTAAACCAAATGGGACAACTGACACCCGACACCCAGGAAAAAGCCAACGTGCTTAATGGGTATTTTGCATCAGTTTTTCACCAGCCCCAAGAGACTGCCCTGCTCAATACCGCACGGGACAGCCAGGGTGAGGGAGAATTGTTACCCTACATTAATGTAGACCATGTACAGGAACACCATGAGAGGCTGGATACCTTCAAGTCAGCTGGCCCAGACAGTTTACACCACAGGATACTTAAGAAGCTGGCAGGCATCATAGCCCAGCCCCTGGCATGGATCTTTGAGAACTCCTGGTGCTCAGGTGAAGTGCCTGAAGATTGGAAGAAGGCAAATATCTTCAAGAAAGAGAGGAAAGTAGATCCGGGGAACTACAAGCCTATCAGCCTGACCTCTAGCCCGGGGAAAATCTTGTAAAAAATTATCAAAGAGACCATTCTTAATAAGCTGGCTGATGGCAACATTGTGAGGGATAGCCAGCATGGGTTTACTGCAGGTAGGTCTTGCCTGACCAATCTCATCTCCTTCTATGACCAGGTGACATATCACCTGGACAAGGGAGAAGTGATTGATGTCATATATCTTGACTTTAAAAAAGCCTTTGATCTGGTGTCCCATGATCTCCTCATGAAAAAACTAGCCAACCGTGGCCTCGGCTACATCACAGATTGATGGCTGGGGAATTGGCTCCGAGGTTGGACCCAGAGAGTAGTAATAGATGGAAGTAAATCATCGTGGCACGCCATGACCAACGGGGTCCCCCAAGGCTCTGTCCTTTGGCCTATACTCTTCAATATGTTTATTAATGATGTAGACACTGGTATCAGAAGCGGACTGGCCAAGTTCACCAATGACACCAAACTTTGGGGTAAAGCATCCACACCTGAGGATAGGCTGGTGATCCAGGCCGACCTCGACAGGCTCAGAAAATGGGCGGATGAAAACCTGATGGCATTCAACACCAAAAAATGCAAGGTACTCTACCTTGGGAAAAAAACACAGGACGCTTATAGGCTCAGGAGTGCTACACTTGCTAACACCACGGCCGAAAGGGACTTGAGGGTCATGACTGACCACAAGATGAATATGAGCCACCAATGTGATGTTGCAGCTGGTAAAGCGAGCAAAACTTTGCTTCTTGAGCAAATCCCAGGACGTCATCCTCCTGCTGTATTCGGCCTTGGTGAGGCTGCAGCTGGAGTACTGCATCCAATTCTAGGCTCCACAATTTAAAAAGGATGTGGAGAAGCTTGAGAGAGTCCAGAGGAGGGCCACACATGATCAGAGAGCAGGAGAACAGGCCTTATGAAGAGAGGCTGAGAGCCATGGGACTCTTCAGCCTCAAAAAGCACAGGTTCAGGTGGGACCTGGTGGCTGCCTATAAGTATATAAGGGTTGTACATCAGGATCTGGGGGAATGCCTGTTCACCAGAGTGCCCCAAGGGATGGTCACAGGTCAAAGGTCACAAACTCCTCCAAGACCATTTCCGGCTGGACAGAAAGAATAACTTCTTTACTGTCTGAGCCCCAAAGGCCTGGAATAGACTGCCTCCAGAGGTGGTGCAAGCACCTTCTCTGGACTCTCTTAAGAAACATTTGGACGCCTGTCTTACTGGGATCCTTTGACCCTAGCTGACTTCCTGCCCCTGGGGCAGGGGGCTGGACTTGATGATCTTCCGAGGTCCCTTCCAGCCCTAATGTCTATGAAATCTATCTATGAGAGCCAGACTGGCAAGGGCTGAGTGGCCACCAACCACCCTGGGACGGGCACTGGTTATAGACCTGTCCCTGAACCCCGGCTCTCCGGATGCCCAGACAGTTAACAGCAATGCCTGCAGCTAGCTGCAAGCATACCAGTGCAGACAGCTGGGGATTAAGGAGCTCTTTACTCAAAAAGAAAGAGCTAACCTTAGTTTCTTATAAACGGACTGCAACGTTAATACAATATTAATAAATACCATTTGTAAAGATTTCTGCCTTCTCGATTCCTTTATCTTCTTTCTGTATGTCCTGCAGGAAGGTCCCCACGGTTGTTAACATTGGCTTGACAGTAAACTGGCAGCGCTCTTTTCTTGAGGGTAACATAACAGTTATCACAGGAAGACCATGTCTGTAATTAATAGTTACTTCTGAAAAAGAGGAAAAAAAGTCATGTTTGTTAAATGCAATTTAAACTCATACTTCCTTTCAAAAGAGGCCAAATATGGAAATGCATATAGTATGTCTTAAATTTGTTTACTGTACAAGACTAAAGCATAATACTTTTACAGGCCCCAAAAGAAAAAGTGACTTGTTCAAAATCACCTGAAAAGTCAATGGCAGAGGTAGAAAATGTCCTGACCCCCCAGTTTTGTGCTGTAAAACTACGTGCTTGCTGAAACAAAGATACATACATCTACGCAACAGGAATAATGCACATTCCACACTTCTATTATTAGCTGTTATTTTCAGAAGGCTGAGACTAAAAGGTGAGCTGATTTGAAAAAAAGATAACTGATGAGATAACTTACCATCAGATGGCACCAGTGTGCTATAACACACTCTTTTATAATGCCTCAGTTTTCCTATTTGCCTCTGGCACTGCATCTGCAAAAAAGATTTTTTTTTGAGGGAGAGTGTACACAGCTGGAATAAAACACTACCTTGGTAAACAGCAGTCCCCAGCCATCACTCATCCACATGGTAATACTCTGTGTGGACTGGCAGAATACAGGTATTCCTGAAAAAGCATCTCCCTATAAACAAAAATCTCCAGCGATTCTGATTACCAAGCAGAATTTCTACTATTCTAGACAAAATTATTAATAAGTATTAGTAAACTGTTGGCTACAACTAAGTAATTCTGTCATTTCATTCAGAATGATATAAATATCTTAAGATGATAGATGTGGTTATATTTTAATTTTAAGCAAATGTCTTTTGTTATACAGGAAAATGCCTCAATTGTAATGTAACCCTGCCTTCTTCAAAAAGGAACTTGAAATGTTGCTCCATTATGCTGCTTTAGAGTAGAAGGCAGTTATCACCACTCACTACATACACGATTCTTTCGAGTCGATAATGCAATGTAATAAATAAGTGCGTGTTCTGAGTGAAAAATAGCAACACTTTCACCAAAGCATTACATTACATTACCACTATATGCAAAAGTGCAAGCAGCTGTGATTCAGCACCATTACATTAAAAATGTATTGGTGCTGTTCACAATATTTAAAAAAAAATTAACCACACAGCTTGAGAAAAACAAAAACAGCTTTTATTTGTTATCTAGACTTACTGTTTGAACAATAGTGCAATTCTGCTAGTGCAATCAAAACTATAAGATTGCTACCATTTAATACCCCACTGTAAAAGATACAACAACTTGGTTAATGTTACCTTCTGCAATGAACGCACAGAATAATTACTGGGATTATTACTCTGTAATCTCTAAAGACCTCTTGCAGTACCAGAAGTACCCACAGCTAAGGGTTGTCAACGCACAAAAGATATACTGCTTTAATTATTCCAATGTCATTGAGGCAGCAAAATCATACTAGTGGGAATGCAGTTACACTGGTATAAACATGTTTTATACTGGCATGGTATTTCTTGCAGGGAAAACAGCTAAAAAAGACCTGATAGACAAGACTGAAGTGGAAGTTTGAGAGCTGAACGCTCAGGAAAAAGGAAAATAATCTAGGATCAATTTACCCAAAAAATTGGCAGCTGGCAATTCAATCACATTCTTGTACTTAATATACAGAAACTAAAGCTTTTTGATACACATCACAGCACATTTACTATCCAAAGGAGGAAGTTTACCAAAAGTAAATCTATAAAATGCAGTAGATTTCATTTATAGAGATTACTTCTCAGTTGAACATCCTACTCTAAACAATACTTCCAGAACTAAGTTTTTTCAGGCTGAAAAATTTGTGATCCTGCCTGTGACAATGGAGTCTACAGAAGAAAGGAGGGGACCCTACAGTAAATACAAAAATGTTTTTTAAATTGTTTAAAAAAAAAATAATTAAAAAAAACTGTGGCGCGCAGAGGCTTATTAATGCTGAATGCTAGCGAGAGCTTCAGTGCAACAACATGGAATGAATGCCTACCCATCTGTTCTGAAAGCATATATTCCTTCCGTTTTGCACTCCACTAGCTAAGTACAACCTCTGACACAGGTCAGCTGTTTTGGTTCGAACCATCCGCAGACAATACATGTACACAAAATGTGAATATGGGCCATCACTGTTGGGGGAAAAAATAATAAAAAACAATTCCAACCCCTTTTTTCTGGAAGGCATTTAAAAACAAATAAACAGAGGACAGATGATAGCCTAAAACAAATTCTCAGTGGCCTGGCATATAATATTCACAACATATCAGTGATGTCCCCTTGGGGGACTACTGAGGAATGCCTCTTTTTATTGGCATTTGATACACAATTATGCTTACTGTGATAAATATCCAATTATCTGTGGTTACCTTTTCCTGGATATTGCATTGTATTGTCTATGAGCAGGTGCTACTATTTTTCTTGTTGTTGCAAATTTTTGCATCAGCACTGTTTAGAGAAAGGATAGTACATATCTACTTTATAGCTGATTTATTTGGAATGAGGTTTTCTTTGATGGTTTGTTTGGGGGGGTTGTTGTTTTTTTTTAAACTTTTTGTGAATTGTTTGCACCCCAATAGGAAAATCTCTGTATATTTTATTTATAAATATTTTGAATCTTTCAATAAATTACCGATCAAGTGAAACAAAAGGAACAGCTTTACAATACATGTTTTATACGGTTTCTTTTTCTGCAGAGACTTCTAGTGCTTTCTCCCTGCCTCAAATGAAAACAAAAAAACCTCAATGCATACACTGATCATTTCATTTTATTTAACTATCTCCCACACAAAACAACCTGTTTAAAATCAAATACATACATAGTAATAACATGTGCACTGAAGAATGGGACTTGAGGGTTCCAATAAAGTAAGTCAAGGTCCCACTAAGGCAAAAGGCCCACCTACTTGCAGCTGGATCAATCCTGGGCGACCCAGAATAGGTCCAAATTGTCTCTTCACAGGATAGGGGCTAGAATTACAGGAAGCTGATAATGGAAAGCTCCCATGAGTCATTAGGCCCTGCAGAAAGCCTAAGATGGGGGTTGTCAACTGGGGGTACGTGTATACCCTCGGGGGTACATGTGGGCAGGTGGGGACGGAGCCCCACCGCCTCCTAGAAACAAAGCCCAGGGTGGGAAGGGGGACACAGAGCAGCAGTGCCCTTCCGTGGGCTCTACAGGCGCTGCCCAGCTAGCCAGACGAAGAGGGCGGGGGGGAAAACTTGCATGCGATGCCCGCTGCCACTTCCCACCACCCTGCGCTGCCGCCACTCCACTTTTTTTTTGTAAATGTACCCCTACGTGCCACCGCCCCCCATGCTCCATGTCCGGCTGCCAGGGGTACACCTACTGAAAAAAGGTTGAAAACCCCTGGCCTAAGATAATGAGAAGAATTGGAAAGAGGGACTCCCATTTCAGAAGGAGCCAGGAATAGAAGTGGTCCATGAGCTGTAACAGGATGTGGCCAGCATGGTGATGCACACAATCACATCCCTCACCCCTTCCCTATTCTGAGCAATAGGAAAACACTTCTGATTGCCACAGAAACACTTGATATACTGCAGATGGTTGTAGAGTACAACACACAAAAACACTGGGACATGCTCTGCAGCCATAACACTAAATATAATTACTGGGACATTGGGGTCACAGAGCACTACATATAACACCAAGTAGGGAATTGGCTTGGACTTCATAGTTGCAGAGTCTGCTATATGACACCAGTCAGAGTGGACAAGGACTATAGGACATTACCAAAAAACCTGCTAAGTTTTAAGAGGACTATCTACTTCAGGTCCCACCACCACAAAAAAACTAGTTAGAAGAGTGTAAACAAATAACTATAATTTAGATCTACTTCATGGAGAGAGGGTCATTTGTAGTTTGCAGGAAAATCTGTTCTGTAACTACACTTGTTAGCAATTCATATTTGGTTAGAATAATATACGTAAGATAGATTTGCTACCAATAATGAAAAAGATATTCTAGCAAAATCTGTTCCTACTGCTCCCCTGGCGGGTTGCTGGATCAGGTCCTGGTCGTGCCAGCCCTGCACAACTGAATCTGACCCATGGACTGACTTGGCACTGCTCCCCCACTGGGAGACTAACAGTCTACTAACAGTTTTAGCCCAGGTCATGTCAGCTGCACTACCAATAACTTGGGCAGCCTAAGGGAGACAGCCCAAGGAAAGGTCCTCTCAGGGAAGCACTGGGTTTCATATGGCAGACTTAACTGCCTGTACAGAAATGCCAGGAGCTTGGGAAACAAACATGAGGAAATGGCTCTTCTCCTATGTGATAATGACTATGACCTTGTAGGAATTACAGAGACCTGGTGGGACTCCACCTATGATTGGTCAGTGGCAATAGAGGGTTACACTGTGTGTAGGAGAGACTGTGTGGGGAAGAGGGATAGGGGTGTTGCTCTCTCTGTCAAAGATCAGCTCGCCTCCCTGCAGATTGAGTTTCCAAACCAGGAAGGGCGCCTTGAGACCCTCTGGGTCAAGATACAAGGAGAACATGGGGAGGATGACTTACTCGTAGGAGTCTACTATAGACAACCCCCCACCAAGAGGACAACCTAGATCAGGAATTCATTAGGGAACTGGTCGAAGCCGCATGCTCCTGATGCTTGATCGTCATGGGAGACTTCAACTTCCCAAACATCTCTTGGGATGATCGCATGGCCAAATCTGATAAGTCGCGTAGTATTCTCATGTGCATCGATGACCTCTACCTAACTCAGGAGGTCTATAGGCTGACTAGGGGAGAGGCATTGCTGGATCTGGTCCTGGCCAGAGGGGAGGACCTGGTGAGCAATCTGCAGATCAAGGGGAAGCTTGGTGACAGTGACCATGAGTTAGTCACCTTCTTAGTTCACCGAAGAACAGGCAAACTCCTCAGTAAAACAGAAGTCCTTAACTTTGGGAAAGCCGACTTCTGCAAACTGAGAGAACTGGTCAGTTAGGCAATCAGAGGCCATATCCCCCGCCCCCCGAAAAGGGAATATATGAGGAATGGCCATTGCTCAAAAACATAATCCTTGAAGCACAGGGCAAAGCCATCGCTTCTCACAAGAAATGCAGTCAATGAGCAAGGAAGCCCCTATGGCTGAATAAGGAACTGTTGGACCTCATTAAGCTCAAAAGATTAGCCTACACCAGCTGGAAACCAAGAAGCATTACCAAAGAAGATCACTGTGCACTTGCCCATACCTGTAGAGAGCGGTCGAGAAAAGCCAAGGCACAAACTGAACTTAGGCTTGCTACAGGGATCAAGGACAACAAAAAGTCCTTCTTTAGATATGTGGGAAGTAGGAAAAAGAACAAGGACAGTATTGCGCCCCTGAGAGATCCTGGATTTCAAGAAGGCCTTTGACCTAGTTCCCCATTCCTCATGGTTAAGCTGGGGAACTATGGCCTAGATCATCATACAGTCCAATGGCTAGGCAACTGGCTATGGGGTCAGACCCAAAGAGTACTAATTGAAGGGAGCAAATCAACGTGGTGCAGTGTTACCAGTGGAGTCCCTCAGGGCTCAGTACTTGGGCCAGTACTCTTTAACATTTTCATCAACAATCTAGATTCCGGAGTCAGATATGAACTGGCCAAGTTCACGGACAATACCAACTTATGGGGGAGGGCCGTCACCGCAGGACAGGCTGGGGATACAGGTCAACTTGGACACACTCTCAAAGTGGGCCAACCAAAACCGGATGGCCTTTAATACAGAGAAGTGCAAGGTGCTGCACCTTGGTAGGAAGAACCCTCAGCATATTTACAGGCTTGGCAGTGCTATGCTCACTAGCACCATGACCGAAAGGGTCTTGGGGGTCTTGATGGACCACAAGATGAATATGAGCCACCAATGTGATGCAGTGGCAGGGAAAGCTAAC
>NW_005842153.1:0-3002 GCF_000455745.1 Alligator sinensis | reverse complement strand
AGGAGAGGCTGAGGAACTTGGGACTCTTCAGTCTGGAGAAGAGAAGGCTCAATGGAGACTTGGTGGCAGCCTACAGCTTCATAAGAGGGGTACATCAGGAACTGGGTGAACACCTGTTCACCAGAGCTCCACAAGGGATAACAAGGGCTAATGGCCATAAACTCCAGGAAAGCTGATTTAGACTGGATATAAGAAAACAGTTCTTTATGGTGCGTGTCTCCAGGGTCTGGAACAAACTCCCCCCAGAGGTGGTGCAAGCACCTACTCTGGATTCCTTCAAAAACAGGTGGATATATTTCTTGCTGGGGTCACTTGATCCCAGCTGACTTCCCACCTATGGCAGGGGGCCTGGACCCAATGATCTCTCGAGGTCCCTTCCAGGCCCCAATGTCTATGAAATCTATGCTCATCTATCCCACAGAGCGAAAAAGTTGGGCACCAATGATCTACATCAGTGGTTGTCAACCAGGGGAACACATACCCCTAGGGGTACTTAAAAGGGTCATAGGGGATTTGTAGAACTGATGTGGCCAATAACTGCTGTGTGCATGCGCACAGCTGCATATGGCCAGGAGCACAGCCTGGTTATGTGGAGAGCAGCCTGGTCTGGCTGGTAAGTCTGTTGTGAGAAAAGGGGTATGGGGGAGGGAGTGGGGCTGGGGCTGCCCAGCTAGGGTGGGATGCGGGACTGAACAGACTGACAGGTGGGGGGCAGCTCCCACCACTATGCGCACCCTGAGAGGGCATAGGGAGTGTTTGCCCCTGGATCTGTGAGCAGGGTAGGATGGGGTGGTGTGTGGCAGGGTGGGGCAAGCTGCTGCTTCAGGCTGGGGCAGCATCAGGGTCTTCCCAGAAGTGGCACTGGGAGCGGGGACTGGAGGGCTATGGCAAATTCTGGAGTCGCTGCAGCCTCCACCCCATAGCCCTGCTCCCATATGCCCCTGCAGTGCGGAAGGGAGTGGGGCTAGGGCTGAAGCAGGGGCAGGTGTTGCCCAGCCAGGGTGGAGTGAGGGACAGAGCTGCAAGTGGCTCATCCAGAGGGTGCTGTTGGGTGGCGGCTCCAGCTGCTGCACGCACCCCAGGAGGTGAATTATGGGGTGGCTGCAGCCCCTCCTGTAGCCCCATCCCAGCACCACTGCTGCCCGGGTGGGGAAGGGCTATGGCAAATTCTGGAGTGGCTGCAGCCCCTTCCATAGGCCCCTCCCAGTGCCGCTGCCACCCACCCCGAGTGCAGCCTGGCCCAGCCCCCACCAGAAAGAGCCCAGCACCGCCCCAGCCACAGCCTACCCCACATGCAGATCCGGGGGCATGCACTCCCCATGCCCTCCACCCGCTCCCTGTGCTCCCTAGATTAGCTGCTTGCGGCTCCATCCCAAGCTCTGCCACAGCTGTAGAGTGCCTGCCCCTGCCCCAGCCCCACTCCCTCCCTCACCACAAGGGCCTACAGGAGCAGGGCTGGTGGGGTGTGGCAGGGAAGCTTCAGCCACTCCAGAATTCGCCATAGCTCCCACAACCCTCCCTCCCAGCACCACTGCCAACCACCCTCAACACAGCCTGACCCATCCCCACACCGGGAAGAGCCCAGGACTGCCCCAGCCACAGCCCACAGCAACAGCCCACCCATGCCCTGTGCGCAGATCAGGGGGCACCCCCCCCATGCCCTCTGAGGGTGCATGTAGTGATGGGAGCCCCCCCGCCCAGCTCAATCCCATGCCCCACCCCAGCTGGGCAGCCCCTGAACCTGATGCAACCCCACTCCCTCCCCCACCACTGAGGCTCTTTTTGTGCTTTCTAACCAGGCGAATGTTAAAGTGACCCAATTACTTACTCCAGTTATGCTATGGTTCTTGTCAACAAGGGCCTCTCTAAGGATCAATCGTCCAGATGTCACAAGATGCTGAAGACTGATGATTAAGGTACCAAGGAGTCTATAATAAAACAACAGTCAGAGTGAAGCTATTATCAGGGATCTGAGTTTTCCATTTCCCATGGAAAAACAGAGTAAAACACGGATTTCTTCCCTTATGGGAGGAAAATGTGGATTTCTCATTTTAGCAGAAAACCCGTAGATTTTGCGGTTTTGCAAAGAGCTCTATGCAGGCTGGCAGCGTTCCAGCCTGCAAAGGGCTGAGAGGGAGCAGGAGGAGGGTGGTCAGGCAGGGGGCACTATGTGCATGAATGCACATGGCCAGCCTGGAGAGCTGCTCCTGCAGGTATGTGCGGGAAGAAAGGGGGGGAATTGAGCCCCTCATAGGGAGGGGGAGAGGGAGTTGGGCAGGGCTGGGGTTGGTACCCAGCTCCGCAGTGTGTGGTGCTTGGGGCCTGGGACCACAGTGTGCAGCTGCAGGGCTCCAGCAGGGAGTGAAATGGGGCTGCAGGCAGCTTGTTCAAGGGGGCAGAAGAGGGGCCAGCTCCCCGCTGCTGTGTGCTCTTCCGGGGGTCAGGCAGGACCTGTGTGTGCAGGGCAGGCAGGACCCAAAACGTGTTCAGGGAGGGGATGGGCTGCCTGCTGCAGGCTTGGGCTCCCCAACCTGCTGCCCTACCCTGGGGCCTCCACAGCCCAGCAGATGTGACCTAGCACTGCAGGGAACAGCAGGGCCACGCATGAAAGCTGCTTGCCACTGCAAGCTCCGCAGTGCCCTGGCGAGGTGTCCCCTGCACACATGACAGCAGCTAGGACAGCAGCGCAGTTATGCCCTGCACTGCTGCTGTGCGTTCAGGGGACATGCTGCCAGGGCAGCACGGAGCTTGCAGTGGCAAGCAGATCCCTGTGCGGCCCTGCTGTTCCTTGCAGCACTGGGTCACACCCACCAGGCTGCGAAGGCCCCAGAGAAGGGCAGCTGGGTGGGAGCCCAAGCCTGCACCTGCCCCCACCCTGTCCACATATCTGGAAGGCACAGGTTCCCTCTGTTCCATCCCAGGAGTACATGCAATGGCAGGGAGCCACCCCCTCTCCCCTAAACTGAGCCCACAGCAAGCAGGCAGCAGGTGGGGAGCAAGGG
>NW_005842152.1:2183797-2193103 GCF_000455745.1 Alligator sinensis | reverse complement strand
CTACCTGTTGATTCTGCCTGCTGATTCAGCACAGGCAGTACTCAGCATGCAGTCTTCTACCTAATACACAGGTATACAGACACCTCCTCAGCAAGGCAGAGGGAGTGGGGAATTCTTACTTATCGGGGGGGGTGGAGCAGCCTGTGGTCCTTCCTGCTTAGCAGGAAGTGGTGAGGGGGAGGGTGAAAGCAGCCCACAGTCATGCTGAGAGAGCCTGGTTTATGTTAAACCAGTAAAAGGTCTGGGACAGACATTGCATAAACCGGTTTGACCCAAACCAAACCAGTTTCAGCCATTTTCAAACTGGTTTATGTGCACTGAACGTCTGTTCTGTTACAGGATTAAACCAGTTTCTGATCACTTAAACCAGTTCGTGTGTAATATCTGTCCCTAGCCCAGGTGAGAATCTGGTCCTGAATTTGCTGCATCATAGTGTTTTCACTAACAACCAAGGAGAGTGTGACTGGTTAATTACTGCTCCCTAGTGAATCAGCCACACTAATTCTAACAGCCTGAGCTTTCTTTGAAGGGCTAATATGTACGCCGGCATCCATACTGCAAAGCTTGGGAGATCTACTGAGATCACAGATCAGTGTAGCATAGCTGGGCTGCAGGTGAATATAGAGTTACATCAGCATCACCAGTGACCATTTGACTAGCTCTTTGCTTCCTTCAGGATAAAGGCTGTTGTGATAACAAGTCTATTCATAGAATCAAAGCCTGAATTCAAAACTCAGCACTAAAGATGAGAAGTTTCTGGATAAAATGAAATATAAACAGATCATAGACATCTCTAATATTAGTCCTTTTTGCTGGAGGTTACCAGCCTAAAATGATGTAGATTATTGTTTTATGTGAGCAGCAGGAGGTAGCCCTCTTATGGTCCAGAAAATACAAAACATGTTCCAATCAACAGTAGCTGCATTGGAAATTATACCATACGGAAACTGGTATGAGCTGAGCTGTGCAAAGAAGGGGACAGAAGGGTAATTACCTTCCATTCAGAAGGGAATGGCAATTCACAGTGAGTGACCTCCAGCTGGTATCGTTTTATAGATCTTTAGAGTAAACTAGGAAAATGACAAGAAGGACTGAGAGGGTTAAGGTGTAGTTAAGAAGGAACAGATTGAAATACAGGCTATATTAAAGGATACATACTGGCACAGGACTTACCTCATAGTAATTTTCATGCAGGGGGCCTAATTCTTGAAGTTAACAAGTTGTACCCATTTCTGTTACCTAAGGGTCAATGGCCAGATTAAAGATGGTTTTTAGATGCCTGAAGTGATTTCAGTGGGTGCTTAAATATTTTTTGCACCTGGTCCCTGGTTCATATAACTTACTGCCATACAGATTCCAAGTGATGTTGGAGTATAAGATCCACACACTTGTAACTTAAAGTGAACAGTACAGGCACTATAGTCCACCTAAAAGTTGTGTGTCCCCTTAGGAAGTTTCCTAGCTTGCAGGAATCTGCGGTATCACATTAGCTCCCCATAAATGTGATGGTCTCCTGGAATGGAGGAAGTGTAAACCTGATCACCCTCAGGCTGAGAAGGGCCTTGAATCCAAGCAAGCCCACACAGTGGGTAAATATTCCAACTAGTACAGTAGAACCCAGATACTACACAGAGTTATATTCCTATAGTAAAC
Organism: Alligator sinensis; assembly: GCF_000455745.1. NCBI lineage: Eukaryota > Metazoa > Chordata > Crocodylia > Alligatoridae > Alligator > Alligator sinensis. The sequence continues at coordinate 2,191,450 of NW_005842152.1, read as the reverse complement.
CCTCTCTGGCAGTGAGGGTTTGCAAAGGATCTTGCTAAGTATCTGGGGGTATACAGAGCCTCAGTGAACCTCTGAAGTGCTCCACCTATTTGCTGTGGCATTTACATATTTAAAAGGGCTCTGCTCCTTCAAACTGGTGGAAGGAACTACTTATGAGCTCCAGCTGTGTGGAGAAGTGGTGTCCTTTGATGCAAATTCTGCAGCAATCAGCTAAGTGGCTCATCTTTAATTTGACAAGCCACTCCAATCAGGTTGGGAGCCACCCAGATACAAGTAATCTGGGTTCTACCATAAATTGTTATATAGAAGGTGGGTAGCATCTGCTCTTCCTCCACCCATTGTTTTAAATATAAGTGACCTTGGCTGGTGTGCTTTTTGCTGATTATCAGGCCCTGCAGGGGGCTTAGGTGCAGGGATACTTTATTGTAGGGCTGTCCAGTGGGTGGCGATCACTCTCTCTAACACTTTAGCTGGTGATGCAGCCAGTCTCTCTAGTCTCCCCCTCAGCTTTTACTTCCTTGCTTCCACCCCAGAGGGTGCAGCGGTGCAGCCAATGGTGCCAGCAGAGCCCATGGGGCAGTGCAACAAGAGAGCTGAGGTGGGGGCCTCCCATGCACAGTGTATGTGGGGGGCACTGCCCTTTTGTGTTCAGTACAGCAGCTGACTTTACACATGCTGCAGTGGGGGGCAGGGGCTAAGCAATTAGGCAGGAATAGGCATGTACACTCAGACTAAGGCCTGTTACCAGATTTGCCCATCACTTTGGGGTTCACTCATTTATTAGGGGTACATTTCTGGAGTTTCTGTAAGTCTATCAATGTGCTGCTTGTGTTACTTGTGTTTCTGTGGAGCTGTATCTCTCCCTTCTGCAAGTCACCCCCAAAGATCTATCTTGCAGGACTTGGTTTCAGTGGGGCTGGGTTCCTCCAACCACCGAATCAGTCAAACACATATGTGCACATACACACACAGATTAACAGGGCATGCCTGAGCCAGGCTGGGTTATTTAGCATTGGCAGGCTAACACCCTCATATGCCTTGAACTCAGTTCATCCCTGATTTCAGCAGGGCAATAATAAATGCAGTTAAACACACAAACACACAGGGTACGTCTGAGCAGGCTGGGTCCAATCAGCACTTTCAGCTGATACCCCCATGCACCTCAAAACTCAGCACATCCCAATCTCTTGTCACAATGGTCCTAGTAGTAACTCCCTTGATAAGCAGACCCCAACATAGCTTTTGGGCATTACAGAGATCTTTGGCTTAGGTAAAAGAAGCATTGCTGCAGAGCAAATGGGGAGGTCAAGGGGAAGAAAGAGTAAATAAGGTTCAGAGAGAGAGAGCTTGACCATAAAAGTTATTTATTGCCAGGTATATGAACTTATGGTGATACCAGTGGTAATAGCCATACAAGAGAGACAAATTAAACAGTTACAATATTACATAGACTTTCTCAAATACCTAACTGAAACTATCTCAAGTTTCATCAGCAGTTCATGTTTAGAAAACTGTGCCTGGAGTAAGAAAGCAAAAATCAGGTTCCTGGAGTCAGAGAGAAGGAAAGAGTTAGGGTCCCACGGCTCAGCAAAGCTCCAGGTGTTTGTTGGAGCTTGCAGACAGGCAGGGCCCTCAGCATGGTTAGTGGAGGGATTCCAGGCAGAAAAGGAGTGGAACTGGTGCAGCTTTTGGATCCAAGCACCAGGACAGAAACTTGAGCTTGGGTAGGGGTTTTTGTAGAGAACTAACAGGCAGATTCAGTGTTTTGGGTACCAGTAAAGGACAGATTACTAGAATTGGTCTGATAAATGCTGAGCTGGCTGGGTGCAGACATGGGTTGATTAGCATTTAGAGCAGGGATCCCCCATTGTGCAGTGCTCCCCTGCTTCTCTGGTCCCAGAGTTCAGTGTGGTCCTTGCCTTGGAATCTCTGTTCTCCATCCTGCATGCTAATGAAGGTGCTTTCCTGTCCCATCTCCCATATAAATGAGAGAACCGCCTTCTGGTTCCACCTCTGATGTAAATGAGACATGAGGAGTTGCTTCACTCCTATCATCCTTGTCTGGAGGGCTTTAGGTGCGTCTCCCACTGCATCTTCATTGTCTTTCATAAATCCTTCCTCTAATCAGTTCTTGTTCAGGCAGAGGTGGGGGGTTGGGGAGTGAGTCCTTTGTGAGTCAGACAGGCTGGGTACTGTGCTAGGGTTCCCTAAGAACACAGAGCTGACAGGTAACACATTACAGGTATTGAACAATTAACTGGTTAATTCACAATTACCTTGAGACCAGCTACACATGCAGAGTAGCTGTCGTGCCATAAATAACTCCAATCAGCTATAAAGTTAGACCTAAAAAATCTGTTCTAACTTTATAGCTGGTTACTATCAAGCTTTAATTTGCATATGTAGCAGGGTCCCTCCTGTGGTTGTGAGCCCTGTCAGGACTGGGAGTCCCGTAACTGAGAGGAGTCTCAGACCCCACAGCTGCCAACTCTGGGTCCCAGCAGCAAAGGGACTCAGAGTCCTACAGCGGCAGATACTGGATGCCAGGACTCAGTTGTGTCCCAGCAGCTGACTGCAGCTGCCTTGGAGGTACACAAAACCCCCCAGAGCTGGAGGATCGCAGCTGCTGTGATCTCCCAGCCTCAAGGGTTTGTGAAACTCTGGCACAGTGTGATCAGGCAACCACAATCCCACAGCCCCAGGGGTGTCGGACACCCTGAAGTCTGGGAGATCAGGACAGCCATGATCCCCCAGCACTGGAGAGTGCATGAGGCTCAACTGAGTTCACTCCCAGCCACTGGAGTTTGCTCCCAGGCTCCTCCTACACTGGCAATAAGGCGCAATGTGATCCAATGCACGATCCCACAGTCATGCCTCCTGCCATGCATGTGCAGCATGTCAGGAGGCACGATTGTGTGGATCTCACATTGGATCCCAATCGTACCTTTACCTGCACATGTAGAGGGGCCCTAAGTGCCTGTGTGGATCTGGCTCAAAGAAGGTCCTTCTCCACATTAGCAAGGCAGCGCTCCATATGCAGTCCCACTGTTGTTTCTCTCCTTATGTAGGGGAAAGAATAACTATGTAAGGGTTGAGTATTCCTAGACAGCATGGAGCTATCTCTGTGGAGCAGGTTCTTTGTGCGAAGTCCCACCGGTTGAATTTAGGAGCAAAGGAAGAGTAAGTTCCGCCAACCACTGACTCTTCACAGCCAGTACTAAGCCTGCTGCAGCCTGAGCTACTATAGTATTATAAACTGCCTCTAATGTTGCAGTCTGGCCTACTTTCTTCCCAGAGATTCTCCTCTTCCAAGGGGAGAATGTCACAACTGACATTAATGTCACAGACTGGACCTTGTTCTTGTTCTCATAGAAACTGCCTAAGTAAAATACCTTGAGGAAAGAGTCTGCCCAGCTTAATCGGGAACAGAACTTTAATTTGTTTTAGTGAACATTTAAGAGTGAAATTATATGGTACACTTAGACCAGACTAAATCTGTGGAATGTTAAATGATGTTAAAATGGACAAATTGGAGAGAGTCTAGTAGAGGGTGACAAAAATGGCTAGAGGGCTGGGGCATATGACTTATGAGGAGAAACTGAGGAAATTGGTCTTATTTAATCTGGAGGAGTATTTATATACATATTGCTTTGCACTGTGACATGCGCTGTGACAATGAATTGAGTCTGCTTCTCATGCAAGCTGATGCACACTGCGCTGTGCAAGGTGCAGTTGTATAAGCGGCAAAATGCGCATCAGCATGCAGAAAATGGAGGTGGTGCGCTTTTGAACTAAAACACAGCCAATATGTTTTAGTTCAAAAGCACACTGCCACCATTTCCTCTGTGCTGACACACATTTCACCACTTATACAACTGCATGCCCCACAGCACCAAGCACTTTTAAAAGTGCCCAGCGCTGCAGCACAAGCAAGCGTACAAATGCCTGAGAAGACTGAGGGGATTTAATAACAGCTTTCCACTGCCTGAAGGGTGCTTACAAGGAGGATGGAGTTAGACTGGTCTTGTTTGTGGCAGATGACAGAACAAGGAGCAATGGTCTTAAGTTGCAGCAAGAGAAGTTTAGGTTGGATATTTGGAAAAATGTTCTCATGGGGAGGGCAGTAAAGCACTAGAGCAGGTTACTCAGCGAGGGTGTGGAATCCCCATCTTTAGAGGTTTTTAAGACCCAGGTAGACTTGTCTGGAATGATCTATTTGGGGCTGGTCCTCCTTTGAACAGGGGGTTGGACTGGATGACCTCCTGAGGTCCCTTCCAACTCTCATTTTCTATGATTGTATGAAAGTTAGAAGTGAGCAACTGCATGTTAAGGGTTAATACTATTTCTTGCCTGCTCCGCTCTGTCTTACCATGAAAGGGCTAAAGAGCAGAGATGTGGCTAGGAGCTAGGCCACCTGGGCTCTATCTGTGATGTATATATTGTTCATTACCCAGTATATATGGTGCTGTTTCTTTCTGTGTGCCTCCTTAGGCACCATGTTTGCATTCAGTTTAGGTTCTTGTTCAGAACAATAAGGGCCATGTAAGGTGTGTGGTGCCTTCTCTCTTGTGGGCTACTCTAATCTTACCACTACTGGAGCCTCAATACTACCTTTGCTGTGGGTGGGTGGAGCTCAAAGCAGGGCATCCTAGGATGCTGGAAGACTGCAAATTGCTCATTTTATCTCCTTGGAGCAGGCTAAAGTTACCATAACACAAACTAGGTAGCACAGCCCACAGTATTTGGTATTACATTGTCTCAGGTTTTATAAGTTATGTTATATGCATACCATGTCAACTAAAAAATATGTATAACCCAGCAACTGATTCATAGCATTCTCATCCACTCAGTCATTGCCAAGGCAGGCTTTAAATGAGAAGGATTCCGGGAGGGCTGAATACAAAAATGTGTATCCATGCTCACTTAGACAGCTGTCTACAGTTTAAAAATGAGTGTCAGCCCTCCACAAAGGAAAGCCCTGAGTAGCAGGCATCCAGAAAGGTCAGCATATAACATATAACCCACTGATTTTTTGATTGGGTGGGACACAATTCCCAGGCTCAAAAAGTTTCGTGGCCTCGTGTGGCACTACAGCAAGAGAAGCTGTGCATTTCCAAATACACATACAAGCACTGTAAACAACATTTAATGTCTCCCAGTCTATTAATACTTTATTTTGTGTGTGTGTCAGGACCCCAGTGCCATGCCAAGGCCAACTTCCCAGGACCTAGCAGGATTCTGGGACTTATTGCAGCTTTCAATTGAAGACGTCAGCATGAAGTTTGATGAACTGCACCAACTGAAGCTCAATGAATGGAAAATAATAGAATCACCTGAAAGGAAGGTAAGCAGACCATGGACAATACAATTTCCTTCAGAAATGGCCTCCGGGTGTTAAATCTAATTGCAGTAAGTGGCTGGTTACAAACGTGTAGATAAAAAGTAACTGTTTTCTATTGCCCAATTAACAGATGCCACAGTTCAGAATTAGGGCTTTGCCTTTCTGGTATTTTTTTCTTTTCATAAGTGTGGTTTAAAATGTATTATATAAATTAAATAGGTGTCAATAGGCAGACAAGGTTCATTGGGTAAATGTGATATCTTTTATTAGACCAACTAAAGATTTGGAAAAATTCTTCTTTTCAAGCTTTCAGGCACAAACATCCTTCTTCAGGCATTGGAGAGAGTCTGTTGGTTGGTTTGGGTGCTCTTCTGGGCAGATTAGAAGCCAGTATGCAAAAACACAGGTCATGAAAATGCATATCCCTGGTAGACAATAGGTGAGGGGGGAAGGAGGATGTTGACCTAGTGAAAGAATGCAGCTAGTAAACTGTAGAGAGGTTACCTAGGGTTCTCAAACAGCAGGCAGGTTATAACGTGCCATAAATCCAATATCTAAATTTTGTCCATGATTTTTTGTATCCAGTAGATCTATGAAGTGAAGTTTGTAGACTTGTAAGTGTCAATAAACAGCTGTCTGCCCTCTGCTAGCCACTCTCATTTAGGCGCCTGAATTTGCACTATCAATTACAAGTCTCAGATTGGAATGGAGACTTGCTCTGATTTATTGAGACTTAAAATAAAGCATGAAAGTGAAACTAAATTAAAGTGAACATGCTTGCACATTTTGAGCAACTGTGTAAAATCTGGAAAGTAAATCATTTACTTCCTCTCGAAAGGAAAGAACACCCTGGGGCTTGGCATCAGCCTCTTTTGAATAGCAGGAGATGAAGGGCTATAGAAGAAACAAGGTTTTGGCCTGTGAAAGTTGTGAGGATAAGAAATCCCGGCAGGTGACACTGACAGCCTTGTGAATTTCATGCTGTCTGCACTTCTCCTCTCTGAGTCTGCATCCCTACAGACACCCGTTGGCCACAGTATTAGCAGCACAGATTGTAAATTTGCAATGCTGTCATTGGCAACAATGTTGCTTAGTTGCTGTCTTTTCTGTATGTACCAGCCCTGCCTTACTTCCAGCTCTGTCCCTGCTGTTACTGTATGGTGCAAATGAACAGTGTTTGGCTTTGAGTCATTATACTTGCCCCCTGATTGAATGCTTGTTTGGTTTGGAAATGAAGCAAGAGGTACCTTGGCAGCTCTGTCATTTGCTTCCTGTACTTGCTTCTCCTCTTGGGTTTCTCAGCCAGGTGGCTGGTGGGTAGGGATTTAGTTAACTTCTGCTAATGGGAAGGTGACAACCAGAAGTAAAAGATGACTGTTGTGACAGCATCAGTGATTCCATGAAGAGGACACTAAGTACCAGAAAGGAGGAAGCAGGTGGGATGGTATCATTTGGCTGTTAACAAAGAATATGGTAGTTTGAGCCCAGGGATGTTAGTTGGGGTCACTGGCTAGGTACAGACATTACATTTAAGCATGTAAAAGCACTTTACAGTCATAACAGAACAGACCTTCATGGAACATAAAGTGCTTTAGAAATGACAGATCCTGCTCTAAGTTAACCCTCGATAGAAGTGTGCTACCTAAAGCGCTTTCTGTTACAGCACTTTATCAAATACCTCTGCCAGGTGCCATTGAGGATTAACTTTGAGCGCAGCTGCTGCCATCCCAAGCAGCATTGTATAGGGCTCCATTCTAGCCTCAGGCAGAGCTTAGCTGCTTTGCCCGACCCTGGGTCGGCCCCACCCCATTGGCTGTCACTGACCTGAGTCTGATCCTCTGATCTCAGCCCCATGCACAGCCTGGCAGGGGGAGGGTTAGGGTGGGGAATGGGGTGGGTATTTCTCCCCACAGCTGCCCCAGTCCTACAGCATGCTACAGCCCAGTGTGGGTCAGGGGACTGTGGGGATATAAGTCCAGGGTCTCTCTTCTGGCAGCTGCCCCGGCTGGGCTGCAGCGTGTCGCTGCTTCATTGTGGAGGGCAGGGGGTTCCAGGGGAGGGCTCTGGGGTCTGTGTAGCACTGCCTAGCCCAGGCTGCTGTGGGTGAAGGGCTCCGGAGACTATGTACCGTTCAGCCAGGGCTGCTGCAGGGACACAGACCCCAAACCCTTCCACTGCAGCAGCCCTGGCTAGGCAGCACTGCATTGCAGCTGCTGGCTGCAGCTCTCAAGAGGTTAGGTGGGGTGGGAAGGGAGCCTCCCCTGCATGTGGACCTGGCCCAGCCCCCCCAAGGCCCCAGCTAGCAAGTTGGG
>NW_005842152.1:2161694-2183766 GCF_000455745.1 Alligator sinensis | reverse complement strand
CAGGCCCGCCCGTGAGAGTGGGGGGGGGGGGGGCCTCCATTCCTCTCTCTTCCTCCCTAGCCACTGCTGACAGTTGGGGGGAAGACAGGCAGGGTTCAGGGATGGGGAGAGGGGCTGCTCTTGCAGCTTCCTGGGAGGTGTACAGAAGCATCCCAGTGGCCACTGTGAGCTGGCTGCTAGCCCCCTGTCTCCATTGAACAGTGAATTCCAGTGAATTTCAGTTGGCTGCTGTTCTAACTTATCATGCTTTAAGTAAAGTGCAATAAGTTAGAGTGCTTCTGCAAGGGGTTTTTAGAACATCTGTACTTAGCCAGTGTCTCTGACTTGCCATCAGAGACCTTAGAGCGAGCTGCTGTATGGAGTTAAACAAAAATGATTGTGCGTAGAGCAGGGGATCGGATTGTATGGTCCAGTCTTGAGGTCTCTTCCAGCTTGCATTTCTGTGATTCTAAGATGGGAGAAAGGAAACAAGCTGTAAATCCTCCTGACTAAGAATAATGAAAATACCTATCTTTATAAAACCAGCCAATCTTACATTCATTTTTGCATTTGGTTCAGCATATTAGTTGCTTTTAGAAGGCTCTAAACTATGTGACTTTCAAAAGGGTTTGATTATATAGGTCTTGTAATGGATCACATTATCTACACACCGGTGTCCTATGTAAATAAGTGGCTTGCCATCCTGATAATTACAGTAACTTTAATGCATGCTAATGGCAGAAAGCTATAATAACAATGCCTGTGATGCGTGCTTTTGCACTGAAGGGCACTTCCCTAATATAAAACTTCTGTAAAACTTACAGTTCATAATCCCTTTAGGTAATTCAATCTAAGTGAAGGACCCAAATTTTTAAGGAAAATCTGGATTTCAAATTACAAAACAATATCTGATTGGATATCTGCAGATATCAAGTATCACAAGTTTTATACAAAATGTATTAAGACTCTCACTTTCTGTTCTGATAATTTCTCACTGTGGTTTTCTTTAAATGATCTGGGCTGATGTGTTAAACAATTAGCCCTATGTTTTCATCTCCCTGGTTTGTGTTTGTTTGTTACTTTTAGCAATTCAGAGAGGAGATTGAAGTAATAGAGATGTATACACAGCTGCTATCTCTTATCCAGCAGAGGCTAAACTCACTATGATTAATTTAATTAAAAATCCTGTCCTGCTAATCTTAGGCAGTCTTTCTGTTCAGTCAGATGCAGTGAGATCCGTTCTTATCTGAGATCCAGACTATGTTTCTGAAAATGATGGATATAATGATGTGCCAAGTAAATTAAATTAGCAAAGATGAAAGTGAAGTTTCAGCGTGTTTATGTAAAGTACCTGCAATATGAATGAATGGAAATACATTTTTGATACTATAAAACAACCCAGTTAAGCTTGCTCTGGATTCTGAAATGGTCCATTTGCACAAACATCCCTAGAATGGATAGAATTTAATTCCTTAATTATCACATTTCAGGGTATAAATCAAACAAGTTTGAACTATAGGACAAGCATTTTTCATTTCACATTTCTGTAGCATGACTGTTCTCTTAACTCCTTTAAACACCTTTTTATTTTAATAACCATTGTAGGAAGAAAGGAAAGTTCCTCCTCCAGTACCAAAGAAGCCCCCAAAAGGAAAATTCCCAATCACAAGAGAAAAGTCCCTGGATCTACCTGACAGACAGCGTCAAGAAGCCAGAAGACGGCTAATGGCTGCTAAGAGAGCAGCCTCTTTTCGGCAGAATTCAGCTACAGAACGAGCAGACAGCATTGAGATATATATCCCAGAGGCCCAGACCAGGCTTTAAAGACAGAATGCTGCAGTTTCCTTTTTTAAAATGAAATGCTTGTACAGTTTGTCACTTACCTGGTAATTTTTGTCTCATTCTCTCCACTAAATATGCCCTTGCTGTTGTGTTCTTTGTGCCATAAGCACAGTGGAATGCTTTTGATTTTCTCAGAATTTGCTGAGTTCATTGCAAGAACAACTTCTTTTGTATTTATTGTCTGACTTACAATCAGCTACAATGGATAGGGCTTGTTGAGACCTGACTTATCCAATATGTTCTCAGAGGACAACAAGAAACACCTCTTGAGATGGAACCCAGCTTACTTTTTTGTTATTTATATTTTTATAAATTGTGTGATAATTAGGAATAAGAATAACAAACTATAAATGGGTGCATCTCACCATTCACTAGAGGCATTAGCTAATCCAAGTAGAAGGTGCTACAAATGTAAAGAGCAGGAAAGAAAGAACCCATTTGTATCTCTGACCTCCAGTTTCTTTTCCTTGAACCCAACTAGAATATTTGCCCATGTGCTCTGCCATTCTACGCATCTTTGTTACTGCAAAATAACATTAGGCATCTTATGTCATATCAAGTTTCTGGAGATGAACAGGGATATCCAGCCACTAAAGCTCCAAAGTTCATCAGAAACCAAGAAGCATACAAGTCTGGTCCTATTGGGAATGCCCAGTGAGAAATGTTTGCTTGTATTAGTATAATGGCATGCAGAAATCTAAACAAAATTATAATGCAAGAGGACTTGAGTGATGGGTGAAAGGAAAATGGAAGCCTTAAAATGTTAGATCTACTGTAGCAAGATGTGTAAAGGAAAAGTTATAATTACTCCTTTGGAACACTCATTGCATTTCAACAGTTCTTTTATGTGTTAGCATTTATTTTACAAATCTTCTCTCCTTAATTTCAAGAGCTATGCTACATGTAATATTTCAAACTCTGAAAATGCTATATCAATTGAGTTTCCAGGGTATCCTTGAACAAAAATCTTGCTTGTTTAAACTGCCAGTTGTGATGTTGTAACCAGTTTAAGAAATATGAATGTGAGTGGTAAGTATATCTAAGTTTAAATGGTTATGTTAAGGTAAAGGTGAACTGTGGTTTACATTTGTATTTTTTCAGAACTCTTTTTCCTATGCAGTATCAGTTAAGGCAAGAATAAGTCTCTTGCTTGCTTCATAAGTAAAAAACAAAAAACAAAAAACAGGAGTTATGTGACTTCCAGCCATGGAATACAAGAAGAGAATTTTTTTCAAGCCTCTGGTTATTACAACAGAAAAACAGAAACCACTACAACTAAGAGGCTTTTAATATTAATTTGAAATAAATTTAGATAGTATTATTTCACTTCATCTACCTTCCCCAAGATAATTGGGCATCTCAGCTTTGAGAAGTCTTCAGGTGGAGACGCACTAAAATACAAAACTCACAGATCCTGATGGCAAGGTTCTGATTATTTTGTTAGGTCAAAATAGTATTACCACAATGAGACAGTCCCAAATAACACATTTCTGTTTACCTGCTTTAACAAATACTATGTACTTAGCCATAGGCAGAACAGCTATTTAATTATACTCTAGCACTTTGGTTCTTCACCTTGATGAGCACTTTAAATATATATTCTGCATACCCTGCAGCCCACCACATGACTGAGAACATGAAGTATTGTAGGTGATGCAGATGATATGACATTTCTTCAAATCTGGGTTTTTTCTTTTTCTTTTAGTTCCTTCTTCAGTGGATTTTGTTAAGCATGAGTTCTGTTTTTGGAGCACAGCTGATAAAAGCATGTTTAGCTTCAAGATATGAATCTTTAGAGTTGAATAGTGGAGAAGTTTCTGTAAGGGAAAAAAACCCTGAAATTAAGCTTGTTATCTGGTATATATTTTACCAAATAGCCTTAAACTATATTTGGAAGCAAAAACAAAGACGAATGTATATCCTTTTGAAAAAAATACAAAAAAAAAAAAGAATTAACCCATTCCCACCTAAAGTATTCTTCTATACACATAAACATTAGACCCTGACATCCCCCAGTGTGTTCATGCCATTTTCTGTATGGAAAGAGCTGAATCCTGGGTAGTGTACAATACTTATGTGACAACCTCTCTTTGTCATACTATTTTAAATACAAACATGTTTGCAGGCATTGGCATCTTTAGGCTTTAAAAATTGTATTTTATTTAAATTGGAGCAGCTAAATAGAAATATCCAATGAAAATAAAGCCAGTGTATTTCCTAGATGTAGGAAATTTAAAATAGATTTATATACTTATGTACACTTACGGCAGCTGATATGTTTTATCTGATTTTATTGGATACTTCCAGGTAAAATTGCACTTGTTTTACCCAAATAATCCCATCTAAGACAATGGGCCATGTGACTAAGACAAATGGCATTTGAGCCTATCAGTATTCAGAACTTCTAAAGGCAAATTTTAATAATTAAACTATAACCTTGATCCCAGGTTTAAGTTATCGTGTTGACTTGAAGTAATCCATAAAAGTTTAAATTTTACATGTTGATACTTTTTTGGTATTTTATTATTTTGCTATTTTATCACTAAACTGGATGCTAATTGTCAAGCTGTGGGAGCAAGTCAAATCCTTTTTATTTTCAATGTTCATGCAATGATGGGAGTATGTTCAGTGTGAATCTTTGGATATCTTAGATTCCTTATTTATTCTACCTTGGTTCCAAAGAAGAATAATTAAAAGTAAAATAGATAACTACTGCTAAATATGATAAAATGTTTTCTGTGCATTTTATGTTTTTAAATGCAATAAATTAAATGTGTACAGGTAACATTCTATCAATAAAGGTAGATAATAAGCCATGTTTATCTATATAATGTACATCTAATTAATTAGCTAAGAAAAAATAATTGGTGTTTATAATACTTGTGTTTCAAATCAACCCAGTTCAATGTGCTTGAATCTTTGTTACTAATACAAAATAGTATCTTCATAAGCCTTCAACGATTTCATTTCGAATCTCTCTCTTCATCACACAAGTCAAATTGATTTCATACTAGTATAAAATGAGACAGCATTACAGAGCAACAATGCAGGAGAAAATTAAATAAATTATCATTTTTCCACGAACGTAATAGTTGAATACCTTTTTATTAGAGACTTCGTGCTATACAGATTTGTAGAAAAAAGTTAGGAGTCAAAATCATCATAATACAAAAACATCTTGCCTAAATCAGAAAACCTTTGTTTGCGACTTCATTGTCCATAAAACACAAGTATAATAAACAGAATTCTCAAGAGTACTATAATTGACTTAGGAACATAACCTGAATGGTTTAAGGTTCAATAAGGTTTATACTTATTTCTTGCTTTGTATTTTTTTTTCATTTGAAAGTTCATAGCACTTTTGTGGAGTATGTTACAATGCATTTTATTATTTATTGACAAACTGATTAGAATGGTCTTCAGCAGTGTGTAAAGACTGAAAATGTTGTACAGTTTAATGCCAAAAAAGATATTTTAGTTCATGATTAATTTTTAAATCAATTACAGCAGAATTAAAGCATAAATAGGTGTGTGGATTTCATACTTAGAATGCACTTCATGTTACAGAAGGTTTTTTTTCCAAAATAATCATCACTTTTGCTGTATCAGTAAATAGATGGTCTAATTCTTATTACTTTAACTCTGCTTAGACAATGAAGTGAGGAAGTTGTTACTCAATTGGTGAAGCTGAAAGGGATAGTAATTACTACTAAGAGACTGTGTGCCGTAGTTGAGTTATTGGCCCTTGATAGATCAGCAATCTCTCAAAATCCTTCTCTGACTTTTCAATAGTCCCCCTTTCTTCCTAGGCTGCTTTGCACATTTTTCCACACATGACATGACCCAGTTCTGTGGCTTATCACCAACTCTTCAGAACGACAGGCTTTCTACTAGGTCCCCCTGTCCTATTCTAATGCAGTGCAGCAGTTATTTAACTGGGTAATTATACTAGTTCACTAAGGACCAAATTATTCCTGGTTACTTTTATACAACACACTCTGAGACAAATACTTTTGATGTTTTCACCTGCACTACACCATTAACATCTGGGTAGAGCCTGGGCCCATCTGGTTGCTTGCATGTTGTGCATGTTAATCTTAAGGCTAAACTTGGCCTTCAGGCTATTAGATACAGCTGCCTACTTTAATATGGTATGAAAGCATAAAATCAAGTATGATAGAGGCTTTAGAAATGCTGATTTAAAGTTTAGATTAAATGTTGAGCAGTAGTCAGTTACCCCTCTGCACTGCTGCCAGAGCAAATTATTACTTAATGATAACACAAGTAAATTGAGATTCAGGTGACGAATATCAGTAAATCCTTTAATATTCAGAGTGGTGCTTCAAGGTGTATGGCAGTTTGTCATTTGCATTTATATAGTGCCTTTCACCCAGAAGGATCTCAAAGCACTTTACTAGCTGATTTTCTAATTATGGGCCAAATTCTGGTTTATGCAAGAAAAGTGGTATAACTAATCCCACAAACTGGTACCCATTTAAAAACAGAACATGGCTTGTAGGTCTGTTAGAGACAAGGGCGCTGCACATGTGGTTTTCATCCCCTCCACCCAGAGAGGGATCCTTCTTTTATATGATCCTATCAGAGTCCTGCAAAGGCTGTCTGCATGGTCCATTGTCTGAGCTTAGGAAAGAGAAAGAAACTGAATAGGCCAAGATAGAGATGCAGGCAAACAAATGTGGCAAGGGCAGTACATGCCCTTCAAGAAATTGGGCAAAAAAGATGATGGGTCATATTAACATTTAAGAATAGCCCCTTCCAATAACCTTGGGAGCCGTGGTGGTTAGGGGAGCTATGCTATTATGTAAATGTCTGATGGAATCAAGGCTAGCATGGAGGCATAGATGCTGTGGGGCATGAATGGCTTGCCCAGTTTTCCTACTTATATCCTCAGCCTTTTTCATTGAAGGATTCCATACTCTACTCCCAATGGAATAATGTGGTAGAATCTGAGTTTCTTAGTAGATAATTCCACCACCAGAGATCCCTCTCACCTTTCTGTCTGTCTTTCCTTCTTTTCCTTTTTCCTTCCTTCTTTCAGAAAGGATGATCTGAACCATAGGCTGCAAAGACAACATTCATGTGTGAGTGTATGACAGATGAAACCTCCCCTATTCACTGTCCCCACTGTATGCATTGTAGTCAGGCCAAAACTAGGAATGGAATTGACTAAAAATATATTAAATTTGTGCACAGGGACATTGGTCATGCCCTGTTAAAATTATAATGGCTCCTCTTATGATCTATGGGACAATCTCTTTGCAATACTTAAGGAGGAGGGGGCAAACTAAGGGCAAGTATTTTCAACCATAGATGTCATATCCAGGCTGTATTTTTGTGCTGTGTTTTATGGCATACTCGTGTGCATAAACAAGCTTGTAACTAAAATCAAAGCCTGAATAATCATAGCAATCTTTTAGCTAGTCACTGAAATTCACCTGCCTTCAAGGTGAAACCTAGCAGTTGTTAAACAGAGATCTGAAACATGTCATACAATGTGCCCTAGACAATAAGGCCCAGATTTCAAAAGCTTTTAGGTGCCTTATTACTATTACGCAAAATTGCCCAACGTGGAATTTGGCAAGGGTACTGAGACAATGATACCTTCTTTTATTTATGAAAAAATTACCTATAATCCTTAATGACTATAAGAAGCCAGATCACCCATTACATCTGAAAGACCGATGCCAGACTAAGCATGTAATGCATTTCATGAGTTGTGGTGGCTGGGAAGGACTTCAAGTTCTAATATCTGCTCAAAATTACATGGGCATGGCCCGTGATGGTAGGGGTGTTCACTACCAACCCTGAATATTCCTGCAGCTCTCAGAAAACCTCCAAATGAAAACTCTGGAACAGCTCTGGGTACAGGTTCCACTGCCATCAACTGAGGACAAAATTGGATTCTATGGCTGTCCCCCCATCAGTGGGAATGTGCAGTTTGTAGCACCTCAAAGCCTTTTGTGGTGCCACAAAATGCATGCAGTGCTTCTGAATCCGTTCGCTATGCTGCATTTTTGCAGTGCAGCAGCAAAGTTAGATACTGGGAAAAACCCAGTATGTAAAAAAAAATGCAGCAGAAAAAAATGGGGTGGCATACATGGCTGCAGCATGCACCACCAGAAAGCACAGCCTTGCTAGCCAGAGCCACGCTCTAACTGCCAACCAGGCTCTGCACACCAGGATCCTCACTGCTGCTGCCTGGGAGGCCCCCAGGGCCCCAGGTAAGGCTGTTGGGGCCAGCCCAGGTGCTGGCTTCAGCCTTCCCTAACCCACCCGGGGCATTTTGCCATGTGCCAAAGCACATGTGCAAGGGTGTGCCTGTGGGCAAATAGCAGCAGCCACTATTTGTCCCCAGGGAAACGCACATTCCCACTCATGGGGATGTGCCCTATATGTCAGATTCTCAGCTGGGGTGAGTCAGCATAACTCTACTGAAGTTAACAGAACTACACCAACTAAGGCATACTCCTTTGAAACAAAACATTTTATACTAGGAATGAAGGATGTTTATTTAAAGACATTATCATTAGTTTCTCATAGACATTTTAAAAATCTGTATGAATTTTCCTGTCCTTTTCTAGCCTTTCATTCAACACAGCTATCTCCATCCTTGGAGCTAAATTGACACAAAAGCTTCAGATATTTTAGATGAATGCCTCTTGACTAGATTCTGATTTCAGTCACACAATTAGCAAACTTATGAAAGATTTACACTAGCATAATTTCAATCAATATCTGACTCAGTGGGCACATCTACAAGTGCATTAATGTGCTTTTCTTAATGCACATTAAATTTAGTATCTCTAATGTGAGCTACTAAATAAATGAACATTAGTTTGTCCTAATATGCAGTACTGAAAGCGCACACTTTTTTAGTGATGCTTAATGAACAGTAGCCTATTTTACTGTGCCTTAGCATATTTGCACGGATTTTTATGTGATGTTTTAATGCTCATTGAAATAGGCTACTGCACATTAAAGCGCACATGTAGACACACCTAGCATATTCTATTAAGTTAAAAAACACTTATTGTGGGAGTTAGCTGCGGCAAAGTCTTTTGGTAGTAGATGTTATTCCCTTTCAAGTAGGAGTAGGTCATAGTCACTACTGTGAGTTCATCATGGGTTTTAGTAGATTCAGGTCTATGAATGTAGCCTTCTCATATTAGCTTCTCATATTAGCTTTGTTTATAATTACCTATGGAATCCACATACTCATACTCATGCTTTGATTTACCCCTTGGAGGTTTAATAGTATGGCCATCTCACTTTAAAAGGGCTCAGCATGTATGTATTCACTTAATATATTGATTTTCCTGAACTAACAAAATTGACCTTAAAGTCTGGCTTATACTGCTCTAGAACTGTTCTTTCCTAAAGCAAAGCCACTATGATTGTGCAGGTACTTCTGCACAGAGAAAAAATTCATACATTCATTGACCATATAACATGCCAAAATATTCAAGTGTGGCCTAAGGACTAAATTAAATGCCTCCTATAGAATTTCAAGGAATGTTAGAACCAGGAAACTAGCTGTTTAGTTAACATTAAAATATATATATAAATATATATAAATATATATATATACATAAGAAATCATATCAACAATGAGGATGAACTGAGTGCCAAATATTCACCATTTGTACAAAGCTACACTTCACTAGAATTAAACTATTTTATGTAATTCTCTTTCTCATGCTTTTATGGTTCTTTTGATAAATTCTATTTAGTAGCATGCAGGATACCTAAATTGAATGTACAGTATGCTATTTCATTGCTACAATTATTTCTTGCTTCTCAGTAATATCTTCTTTACCAGAATGTTACTTGTTACTTTGAAGACACACTTGAGAATTGTTTTATTCTTGAGTTTTTATTTTTCATGATTCTCTACTCACCTCCAGCTGATTGTAAGAAAATGTGCTTCACTATTTTGCCCCATGGCTCTTTTATGAAGCTGCCTCTTTCAATTGGTTTATGTATTGTTTATGTTCATCTTCTGTAAATAATTCTGCAATTAAATTTTTTGAGAAAAGTGGAGTTTACTCTTTATTGAATTAATGAAAAATACATATTCTCTTCATTCAGAAAACTCTTTTGCCCAGATTGCATGCACCCTAGTATACTGAAAGAATTGGCTGAGGTAATTTCAGATTAATTAGTTATCCTCTTTGATAACTTTTGGAGATTATGTCCTGGATGACTGTTAAAGGGCAAATAAAGTGTCCATCTTTAAGAAAAAGGAAGGAAGAGGATCCAGATAATTACAGACCAGTCAGCCTGACGTTAGTACCTGGAAGAATCATGGCGCAGGTCTCAAGGAGTCCATTGTGAAGCACCTGGAGGAAAACAAGGTGAACAGCCAGCATGGATTCACCAAGAGCAAGTCATGCCTGACCAACCTGATTTCTTTCTGTGATATGGTGACAGGCTCCATGGATGGGGGAGAGAAATGGATGTGATATACCTTGACTTTAGCACGGGTGTGGACACTGTCTCTCACTACATTCTGATTACCAAGCTAAGGAAATACAGTAGATGAAAGCATTCTAACAGAGATATGTAACAGGTTGGATCATCATGCACGCTGAGTTGTCATTAATGACTCAAAGTCTAGTTGAAAGGAGATATCAAGTTAATTTCTCCAGGGGGCTGTCCTTGGTCTGATACAGTTTAACATCTTCATTAATGATTTGGATGATGGGATCAAGTGTATGCTTAGCAAATTTGTATTTTTGTTGCAAAAAAAGCTAACAACATGCTGGATTGTATTAACAGGAGTGTCATTTCCAAATCAAGGGAAGTGATTCTTCTGTGTTCAGCACTGGTGAGGTCTCTCCTGGAATACTATGTTCAGTTGAGCCCCACTTTAGAGGAAAGATGTGGAGAGATTCGAAAGTGTTCAGCACAAATCATCAGAAATGATTAGGGGCCTGGAAAGCAAGACTTGTAAGGAAAGGAAGAAAGAATTAGGATTGTTTAGTCTGGAGAAGAGAAGGCTGAGGGAAAATTTGATAACAGTCTTCAAATACCTGAAAGGCAGTTAATAAAGAGCTGGGCTTTTCTCTGTGGAATCTCCATGCTTGGAAATTTTCAAGAGCAGGCTGGACAAACACTTGGCTGGAATGGTTTAGACAGGGATGATCCTGCCTTGAGCAGGGTATTGAACTAGACAACCTTGTGAGGTCCTTTCCAGCTCTACTTTCCTCTGATCCTCTGATCCTACTACATTATTACTGTATAGCAAATCTCATTAGAATTGGATCAAGAAGTTTACAGGTGTCAAGCCATGTAGATCCATCATTTCAGCATTAATAAATTTGGATAAGTATTATTTGGAAAGACTATCCGCTTAATAGGAAGTCACACTTAATATCTCAGTGATATTGGCAAATAATCAAGTTAGCTGAGAACTACTAACAGTTATACCGTTTGATTAATATTCATATTAGGGATATAGAATCTAATCTTCATATAATTTGAATCAATCCATTGTGCTTCATTAACAGAGAATAATAGCTTCCTTCACATTGAAAGTAAATTGATACTGAATCATTTGTAGTTAAGTTTTATTGGAATGTAAACAATGACAGATGATTGTATGGTTATAAACTATGAATTCCAGTGTCTCTATATTTTTTGTGTTCTTAGCAATTAATTAGCCAATTCAGCCACTATGTTTTCCAGTTCCTTCAAGAGCAAATAGACGTATCTCTTTCAGGGAATGGTTTGAGCATCTCTGAAGAAGACTTGGGTAGTGTTTTACATTGTCTCTACTTGATATGACAGAAGCCACAATAGGAGTGAATGAAAATGAGTATGAAAACTCCAACACTAGATGGAGGAGGTACAAGACACATTACAAAAAGTATTAATTTATTTCAGGTAGGCAGATGTGTCCAAGGGAGAGCACCTAACTGCCTAAGTATCTGTATTCATATTGATTTTTAAAATGATTTGTATAATTGTGGTACTGAGAACACCAATAATGGAAAGGACCCCAGTGTAATAGACTGCGTGGAAATACAAAACAGAAAGATGATCCCTGCTCCAAAGAGCTTACAATGTAAGTCCAAAGAAACAAGAAGGCAGTGTGGGCTTTTGTACACACAATAAAAATGGCCTTTAGAGTGGCTTAAATGCCCTTTTGCACCACTTTAATGGCGCTACTGTTTGCAAGCTTGGCGGTGTATTGTGCTTTAATGGAGTTGCTGTTCGCACTCTCGGCAGCGTATTGCGCTTTAATGGCATTTCTGTTTGCATGCTCAGTGGCATATTGCACTTTAAATGACTTTGTTATATAGCAAGATAAAACACCTCCAGGGTGTTTTAGTTTGCTACCTAACAAAGTACAACAGTACAAGGGGCACTGGAAGCTGATGTGCTCAGGACTTGGCAGGCTTCCTGTGCCCCGTGCACTGTCCCTGCCACCTTTTCCCACCACCAGCACACCCAGCCACCCTCCTGCCACCTTGCTGCTCTGCCCCAGAGGCAAACTAGCCATTCCTGGGTGGTCCCAGATGGCAGGGATGGTGCAGGGGTATGGAGCTTACATGCCTCTCCGGCGGCGGGGGTGGGAGCAAGCTGCCACCAGGTCACACAACCCTGAGCTGTGGGGGACCCCAATGCTTTCCTCCATAGTGGTGGGCCCCCCCAGGCAGTACCCACCTGCACATAGGCAACTGGTAAGGGATCCACAGGGCTGACAGGGCTGGTGCCCCCCCGACGGCCGACTCTGATGCTGTCAGTAGGGCTGGTGCCCCCCTGACAGGGCTGCCACTGTTGGCAGCTCCTGTGGGTGCCCCTCCAGATTCAGGAGGCACCAGTCACTCATGCTCCCGCAGGCACCTGGTCTGGGTGGTCCCGGGGGGCACTGCAGCCGCGCAGGGGAGCACCAGGCTCCACGCAGCTCAGGGGCTGTGCAACCCAGAGGTAGCCTGTGCAGGCAGGCTCCACTGAAGGAAAAAAAAAGTGGCAAGGAGCCCGATCTTTTTTTTTATTATTCCCCAGAGCCTGCCTGCCCACCTGAGCAGCATGGAGGCCTGGTGCTTCTCTCTGTGGCTGCAGTACCCCCCAGGACTTGCCCCCTGGCAGCTCATGCCCGCTCCTCCCCCCTAGCCACTGGAGAGGCGGGTAAGAATTGGGCACGCACCCTTGTGTACACACCGCGGGGGTTTTGTTCAGTTTAATTCTCCCTAAATTGAAGTGGTAGAAATTATGGGTTTTTAAGAACCCACCGCTTAATTTTAGGGAGAACTAAACCAAATTACACCCCTGTGGTGTGTACAAGCATCTTCTAGGTCAGTATGATCCACAGTGGTCCCAGCACTTCAACATGCTTGTTATGCTTTTTATAGGTATCACAGAACAGCACAGTTTTAAGGAGAACAATGTGCTTTTGAGGGTGTTTACAGGGATCTACCCCCAAGCATGATAGGCAGCATAAGAAAAAGGAAAAAGTGCTGGTATGAATATTTAACCACTGGGTGACATGATGGGCTAAATGGTGGTGGGAGCCAACTCCCTAATACTGATGATATGGGAAATATACCTGCTTATAAGGGGTGGGGAGGCTACAGGTTGGTATCATGTAGCAGCTGTTACACCTGTTAAATCTTCATGATCCCATGGTGACATAAGTCAATTAAATCACCCTAACATTGACTCTAGTTGAAAGAGGGTTAAAGTTGGAGCAGTTATGCTACCCTTGGTTTACTAGAGTCATACAGATAGAACAATTACATCATATTAGCTTGTATCCTTTAACAGCATGACCATTCTTACATCCGTCTATGCTAGGTGTGGCCATGCTACAGCATGCATGTCATAGGGAAGAGTGAGAAATGGCACAGGCAGTTTCTGCATGTGGCATGCAGCAGATCAGGGAGATCAGGTGCTGGCCCCAGCCTCCTCGACCCCACCCGGGGCAACGTACCATGTGCCAGAGTGCATGTGCATGGGCATTTCCTGGGGACAAGTAGCAACAACACATATTGTGCCGCTGCTGTTTGTCCCCAGGGAAACTCACTTTCTCGCTTGTGGGGACGTGTCCCTAAATGCCAAACATCTGATTTTCTTGTGAGCACTGAAATTCAGGGCCATGCCATAAGGGAGGTTTAGCTTTTCTTTGTCTATTTATCTCCAGTGGAAATGTTGTTCTGACACAAAGACACACAAGTAGCAGTTCTACAACCAAGACATTTTGATGTTAATTAGTTGATATTTTACAACCAGAGGCCTTGATCACATTACATTTCAATGATCATTTATCTATATATAGCTTTGGGGAGCTTTTTAAAATAAGGAATGTTTTGTTAAAATCTCAAAATACATTAATGTTCAAAATTGTTAATGTTACTGTTCTTAATAAATGTGTTGTTTCATGCTCTAAAGTATTTGGAGTGCCTGGGTAGCTGTGTTTCACTAAATCAGGTTTACTGGAAAATCTATATCAGTTAGGGGGTGTGATTTTTTTTTGCTGACACAGTATTTCAGTTTCTGAACCAAATAAGCTGAATACAGAATTAACCATACTGTTGTAACTACGTTTATACTAATATAACTGTCTCCATGTGCTAGATTAACTGTGTCTGCATAATTAAAGGAGGCAAACTGAAGTGTAGAGAAGATTCTGCAACAAATTATTAAACAATCATCTAGAGGACAGCAAGGTGATAGAAACAGTCTACATGGATTTCTCAAGACCAAATCAAACTGGAACTCGATCAAGAGAACTATTCACAAGAAAAAGACTAAGGGGCTTAATTTTCTAAGGGACTATAACCATCTAATTTTTTTTGGAAATTTCAGTGGCAGTAGTATTTTCCCTTCACTGTTAAGCTGTTATTTTGTATAGCTGTGTGGTAACATTATTTATTAATACTGCCATTGATACAAATGTGTAAGGTCAAGATTTTTCAGGTGTCTACAGACCTGATTTTTAGGGGAATTGAGTAATTTTAACTCTGAGTTTAACTGGAGCTTTAAGCACTCAGAGTTCAGAAAATCGAAGCCTCAAAAACTCATGGCCTAGGAACACAAAGAAGTTACGTAGAGGTGAAATTCTGTATTTATATTAATTGGACTTGTTGTAGCTTAATGCTCTATGGAAAAGCAGTTTCTGCAGGGAAAAAAGATCCATAATAAAGCCCCACAATCCTTTATCTTGTGGTTCCTTTACCCAAGCCAACAGTACTGCTGCCATTGAATTCCATCATGTTTGATATAGGACCTTGAACTGAAGTGCTTGAGGATCTTGGCATTTTGGTCAACAGTGAGATACGATGGCTATCTAACTTTAATGGAGTTTGTATAGGAAGTTTGAGAATTCAGTATAAAAACTTGCTTTAAACAAATGGCTATAAAAACAAAATTAAGCTGTTGTAAAATTCAAGGATCTAAATATTAAAAATGACATAAAATAACAAAATAGATGTAACAGAAGCCAATTCTGGCAGTTCAGGGAACAAATTGCAAGTAAGTGCTGAGAAATGCAGATGAATGTGATGATATGGGATTTGAATATGCCAAATAAATTTGATAAAATGTGTATAAGTTTGAGAAGAATTGACAACACCATAGAAAAGAGCAACCTGATTTTTTAAATTTATATGTACAAATAAATTATGGGCCAGAACATTCACTGGTGTAAGTCAATATAACTGCAATGGTATCAGTGAGACTAGCAATGGTTTATATTAGTAGAGGATTTTGTTCAACATATTTACACCTGCTGCTGCTTAGTAACTGCTGGCGTGAGAACAGAAAGGGGAGGAGGAAGCTCAGGGGATCGATCAATTCTGAGGAAAGAGAATATGTAAATATTCTAGTCTATCAAAACTAACAGAAATAGTCTATATCTTATTGTCACATACCAGGAAGGCAAATTTGATTCCCAGCTATAAAATATTCAGATAATTCTGTTCAAGGTACATATGTGAAAAAATATTTTGAATCAATTCATATTATGGGCTTGTCTTGATGGCTCTTATCTCCATGACACGTGGATACATACAGGTTGCCAAAAAAACAGAATAATGTGGGCATTAGATGGGCTAATTTGCAGGATCTCAGCAGGGATGGATCTGAAGGTGGGGGAGATTGCATCCACCTTCCAGCACAGTGAGTTCCTCTCCCCCAGAGCCCTAGCACAGCTGGAGCCCCCAGCTCAGCAAGGGACACCTGGCAGGGCTATGCAGGTGCAGGAAAGCAGAGACCCACCCAGCCCATCACTACCACCACTGTCCCTTGCTGATCCAGAGGTATGGGGGGAGCCTCAGAGCCACTCCTGCTCCCTCCGGCTGGGGGCTACAGGGAGTGGCTGCACATGGTGCTAGACAGACTCTGCCAGGAACAGTGGTGGCAGAAAGTGGATCTCCTGATCCCTGCACCTGCACCTTGCCCTGTGCCGCCCCCTCCCCACCAATTTCCCCTGCCAGCTGTAGGATCCAGCCAGGCCTCACCCCCATCTTCCCCATAGTCTCATCTGTGATGTCAGTCATATCTACTGTAGTCCCCCTCCTTTTCTAAATCCTATGGATCTCAGCATCCTCCAGACTGAAGGTGGATATCTTTGTAAGAGAAACAGAGCATGAAATCAAGACCTCTTATTCCTCTTTTCCAGTTCTGTTATTTCCAGAGAACATGTTAGGAGCTGGAATGGTCATAACTAATTTATTCCATGTGTGGGTGAAATAAACATTGTACCAGGCTCTCCTGATCCGTGCAAAATGTGTCAGATTTGCATCAAGTATGACTGTATTTGATTTTACTTTCTGAAAAGAATCATTCAAAAGGCAAGACAATGCAATGCTTAGGATAGCACGTGAATGTGTATCTTTGAAACCAGAAGGGGCCTTCAGGGTCATGAATAAAGGAATGAATTGAGTATGACAGCATGTGCAGGCATTTTTCCTATGTTTGGCGCTTCAGCTGAATATTTTAATCTTTTATAGAACCGAGAAAGTACAATCAAAACAATTTGTTATATAGAGAATTATGATAGTCTTCCTTTAATTAGTTTTTCAGGCCATACTAAATGAATATGCTGAATTCATATAACAACAAAATGTTCATGTAAAAGGGAAGATGGGCTGGTGATGGTTTGTAGCAATTCATGGCAGGAGGGAATGTTTCTTGGCAATTTGGAAGACTTGTCTGGAAAGCCATTTCCACCAAGCCTTTGAGATAACCTTAACAACTATGATGTATTTCACTTCAGTGCTTTTTGTAATGTATGCCCTAAAAGGTTGTGACCATTCTTTGATTTCTTTCTCGGGCCAAACCTTTCCTTGTCTGCTGAGCATGACAGATGGAGAGGCTAGCCTATGAGCTGCATAATACTTGACTTTATTGTCAGAAATGAAATATTTGTATATGTTTTCTAGCATGATTCATCATGGAATATTGTGTCAGATGGTACAGAGAGATCCTAGTCTTTCTGCAGAAAGATTTAATGCTTCCGATTATGCTTGCAGCTGCATTTTCCGGCTGTTGAGATAGACAAGGACAGCACAGGGACAAGATGAGGCAATAACTCTTAGTCGATTTATGAAAGAAAGAAGAAGGAGGGGTATGCAATGAAAATATATGGGAAAAATTATAATCAGAAAAATGGGTGGAAACTATTTTGTCAAAAATGGGTAGCACTTTACTCAGGATAGAGGATCTCACAAGCATATTTGCAGCAGGTGAAAAACCAATCTACAAACCCAGTTGCTTTCAAACTTTCCTATCAACTAAGTTTTCCTTAGTTTCATAGTTTCATAGTTTTAGGGTCGGAAGGGACCTAATAGATCTTCTAGCCCGACCCCCCGCCAGGGCGGGAGAACAACAAAAAACCCTAAAAACAAAAACGGGACTCAAATGAGTCCAGCCAGGTAGGCAGCCTCTTCTTAAAGACCCCCAGGGTAGGGGCCAGCACCACCTCCCCTGGAAGTTGGTTCCAGCTCCTAGCCGCCCTAACTGTGAAGTAGTTTTTTCGGATGTCCAATCTGTACCTCCTCTCCATCAACTTGTGCCCATTACTCCTTGTTATGCCAGCGGGGGCTAGGGGAAACAGCGTCTCCCCCAAACCCTTCTGGTTCCCCCTAGTGAGTTTATAGACGTCACCAGGTCCCCCCTCAGCCTTCTCTTGTGGAGGCTGAATAGGTTCAGGTCCCGTAGTCTCTCACTGTAGGGTCTGCCCTGTTGTCCCCGGATCATGCGGGTGGCCCTCCTCTGGACCCTCTCCATGTTGTCCACATCCCTCCTGAAATGGGGCGCACAGAACTGGACACAATACTCCAGCTGCGGCCTGACCAGCGTCGCATAGAGGGGGAGGATCACCTCCCTGGCTCTACTCGAGATGCACCTGTGGATGCACGATAGGGTCCTGTTAGCCCTGCCAACCATGACCTCGCATTGTCGGCCCATGTTCATCTTGGAGTCAATAATGACACCAAGATCCCTTTCCGCCTCCGTGCTCTCAAGTAGGGAGTTCCCCATCGTATAACTTTATACTTTATATTCTTCTATCTACTTATTTTACAAGTCTGTTCCTATTTTTAATGTTTAAGATCCTAACTGATGTAGCTGGGGGAAAAACATGGAACATTTAAAAGGTTTCTTTGTCCTGGGGCTCCAGAGAACCAGCCCAAAACAAATTAGCTGTGGTTGTTGAAAGGTGGCAAGTAAGCAAGATATAGCACTGTGGAAAAGATCTGGTTTCTAGGATTCTTATTTCCATACCTGAACTGTTAATTGGTTCTGGCACCTAAATTGTTTCTTCTTTGTCTTATCTAACATCCTTTCATGTTTCATACCAGCTCAGTTAAAAAATTCATTAGCACTTTAGTACGCTAATACTGTACTACTCTGAAAATTCTGGGAAACCAGGCTTTAGTATAAGTATTACAATTGAAGCCTCTACTTCATTAAGCCTTATTAGTACACTTACAGCTAAGATGTAGCTTGTACTTTATATGCAATTTTGATTGTATGTTGTATATGTGATCGACCTATGTGTAAACAATAGCCAATATAAGGTTTTTCGGTTTGGTTTTGATGGGACAAGAAATGATGGAGTCAGCAACTTCCTTAATGCAGCCCTGTCTGTTTACCAAGAATGTGCACAAGGTCCTGAACTTAGGAAAAATCAAAGAGCTAGAGAAAGTTTACTTTCTTAGTATTCCAAGCCTGCCTTTAAAGCTAGTTCTGCCCAAAAATCATTCCTCTCAACCTTTTTGCAAGGTCAGGCTACAAATGCTTCTTGGTTTTTTACTCTTTTTGTCCCTAGACAAAGAAAATGCAATAGATCTCCACTATCTAGACTTCAATAAGGCATTTTGTATGGTGCCACATGGGAAATTATTAGTTAAGATGGAGAAGATGGGATTAATAGAAGGAGAATTAATGAGTGAGGCAATAAGGAGCTGATTTAAGAGAAGATAACAATAGGTTATGTTACAAGTAGAAATATTGGCTGGAGGAAGATTACTACTGGTGATTCTCAAGGACTGGCCATGGGACAAATCCTTAGTTAATATTGTCATTACTAAACTTAGTAAAAAAGTAGAAGTGTCCCAGTGAAACTGGCAGATGACACAAAGTTGTGAGACACTCTCAATAGAGGGGAGAATTCAAAATATTATACAAGAAGACCTGGGTGTCCTTGAAGACGGGAGTAATAGAAAAGGACCTTATTGTCCTAAATCCAAAATTATTTAAAATTTAAAATGACCCCTCAATAGTTAGCCTCTAGCCATGGGAAATTAAAAAAATTGTTACAATTTTCCATGTAAAGAATCTAATTATTGGAGGGGCTTCTTGAATTTGTTCCCCACACTGCTGCATAAGGAAAAGCAGTGGAAGTGGGGCAGGTAATGCGGGGGTCAAGTGGTGGGGGAGTCAAGTAGCCTAATGCTTGCCCCTTCCCCCCCTTCCTCCTGTCCCCAAACACTTGCCCTCCATGCCACATTCCCTCCTGCCCCTTCCCCAGCAGTGCCTGTATGTTTTGGAGTCTTTCCCTCTGCCAAATGACCCCGTCTCCCCAACCTGGTCCCCTGTACTGCTGCTTACTCTTCGTCATGGCTCTGCCTCTGGACCTGCTCCAGCCTAGCTCCATAAAACACGCTTCCACTCCATAAAACACGTGGTGGTTCTGGCCCCCTCCTAACCAAGCAGCATTATTTGCAGCAGCAGCAGCAGCTCTAGTGCCCACCCCAGAGTTCAACCTGGAGCCAGGGCGGGAGCTGCCACTGCCAGCATTTAAAGATACTAGGGTACATGGAGGCTATATATACTAGACACAGTTCAGGTACATGGAGGCTATATATGTCTAAATTCTATCTACATTACCAATTAGAGAATGCATCCAGGGCCTTTGGGTATAGATACACAAATTTTGTACATAGACAAGCCTTGAAAGGAAGGTAAAGATGAATCAAAAACAAAGGAACTATATCTGTAGTTGGTAAAATGCAATGCCATTTTCTGCAACAGAAGATAGAGTTGCTTTCAGTCTTGTCCACATAAAGATTTTTTTGGGAAGGGATGAAAGACTTTACTTAGGATCCCTGCTGTCAATTTCATTTAAGGTGTTTCGTAGCCTGGAAGACTTGTTATGTGCCTCTCTGTCTTTGTGCAGTTTTACAAATAAGTCCATGGGGCATTTACAAGATTAACTGTGCATAAACATCCCTAGTGCTATGTCCAATTCCATGTTACTGCCATCAAAATATTCCTTTTTATTTTTAGCCCTTTTGTAAATGCAGTGCAGCTTCAATATAGATATACAGATATGCATGTCTATTTTTACACAAGAAACAAGGATTTCTTAGACAGCTGACTTGTATTGGACCAATTTTGTAGTTGGGATAGAGTTAGACAAGCTATTCAATACAAGACATTCTTAGTCAGGTCTCACCAGAATGCACACTATGAAAGCCCCTGTGGTCAGGTGCTTATAATTTGGCTAAACATAAGTCTTTAAGGCTAACATTTTCCATGCTACATGTTAAACTAATGACTTGTTGGTGTACAGGGTGAGGTGGAGGGCATTAAAGGGAATATTGTTTTAATGTCTCAAGAATGAGATTAAGGAAAAATAAACTATTTAATTGAGGATAGAGTATTTTTACAACTATTTAATTTTGGCCATGGACTGCCATTATGCTTGTAGCCCTAATACAACCTTGTAGCATTACAAAAATTGACTGTATGTTGGTTCAAGCAGTCTGTAGCAGTAAAAAGATGGTAAAACCACCACAAAATAGTATCTGTTTTGAACAGGAACTTCTTCATAGTGCTACATTTTGTTCCACTACATGTAATGCCTGTATAGTTACAGATAACATTTGAGAATGTGTTCCAATCCTCCAGTATCCCAGAATGCATTGCTTACCAGCTTCCCACAGCTCCAAGGAGCCTGCTCTGTAACTCACGCTAAGCTCTACTGATCCAGGGTAGGGGAGACATGATCTCACATCATTATGCCCATTTGCTCCACAGTACAAAGGCACACAAAGCTCTCTCATATGCTTCAGAGCTGCCCCAAGATAGCTTAAAACAATGATTTGCCACATGTCATCCAAAGCCAAGACCTACAATGTTCATGTGCCAACCTGTTTTGCCTCAGCCTCCAAAAGGTCCACCAACTGGATGCAGGAAGAGCAAAAACACTTCCTCATGAAACGTGTGAGACAAGAAGAGGCAAGTTATGGTGGTCTTCCTCTCTGAACATGATAAAATCCTTTCCAATCTGCTTGAAACCCAATTTCAAGCCATTCTCATACTGCCTGATTTGAGTTGACTCTGGTGATCGTTAGGCTGATTTCCCAAATTGAATCACAGTGGCAGCTTCACTTGAATCCTGTTCCAAAAAACACAGCATGAGACCACTTCACAAATCCTCATATCATGTAATATAAATACCTTTCTTAGGGCATCAGCATCGTTGGTGTTATCTACAAGCTCAGCAAGGGCACCAAACCAGAATTTGTAAGTGGCTGAGCTTGTGTGCAAGTACTCAATTGTCAGCTGAGCACAGTTTAAGCTGCTGTAACTAGTAAAGGTCATGGCTGGGGTGAAGGTAGCAGTCAGTGTTACCTGAAGCTGAGGCAGCAACAAAGCCATGCAGGGCATTGTCCACCAAAGACTGAAGTATGGGCAGCTCCTCTAGGAGGTTTCATAGTTTCATAGTTGGTAGGGTCGGAAGGGACCTGAGCAGATCATCAAGTCCGACCCCCTGCCA
>NW_005842152.1:2151025-2161593 GCF_000455745.1 Alligator sinensis | reverse complement strand
CTGCTGGTTCCCCTGGGCAAGTTTATAGGCAGCCACCAGATCCCCTCTCAGCCTTCTTTTGTGGAGGCTGAACAGGTTCAGGTCTTGTAGCCTATCCTCGTAGGGCCTACCCTGCTGCCCCCTGATCATGCGGGTGGGCCCTCCTCTGGACCCTCTCCATGTTGTCCACATCCCTCCTGAAGTGCGGCGCCCAGAACTGGACGCAGTACTCCAACTGTGGCCTGACCAATGTCGCATAGAGGGGGAGGATCACCTCCTTGGACCTGCTTATGATGCATCTATGGATGCATGACAAGGTGTGGTTGGCCTTCCTGACCATGGCCCCACATAGGCGGCCCATGTTCATCTTGGAATCAATAGTGACTCCAAGATCCTTTTCTGCCTCTGTGCTGATGAGAAGGGAGTTGCCCAGCCTGTAGTTATGCTGCTGGTTCTTCCTCCCCAGGTGCAGCACCTTGCACTTGTCAGTATTGAAACCCATCCTATTCTCATCCTCCCACCCCTGTAACCTGTCCAGATCTAGTTGTAGCCTTTCCCTCTCTTCTACTATGCCCACTTCTCCCCACATCTTAGTGTGGTCCGCGAATTTGAACAAGGTGCTTTTCACCCCCTTGTCCAAGTCACTGATGAAGATGTTGAACAGTGCAGGCCCGAGGACCATGCCCTGGGGAACCCCACTGCCCACATCCCTCCAGGTTGTAAATGACCCATATACCACCACTCTCTGGGTGTGGCCCTCCAGCCAATTTGCAACCATCTGACTGTGCAGGTGTCGACACCACAGTCACCTAATTTTTTAATGAGGATGGGGTGAGAGACAGTGTCGAAGGCCTTCCTAAAGTCCAGAAAGACTACATCCACTGTGACAGCTGCGTCTATGGATTTCGTGACCTGGTCATAGAAGGCCACCAGGTTGGTCTGACAGGACCTGCCTTTAATGAACCCATGTTGGTTGCCCCTAAGCATAATCTCCACTGCTGGTCCCTTGCAGATGTGCTTCTGGATAATTTTCTCAAAGAGCTTTCCCAGAACCAAGGTAAGACTAATGGGCTTATAGTTTCCTGGGTCCTCTTTCCTCCCTTTTTTTTTTGAAAATGAGGACCACATTGGCCCTTTTCCAGTCCTCTGGCACCTCACCAGATTCAGGTATGCCAGCCACAGCACTGAGCAATCAGATGTGGTTTGGGGCAGGGTAAAGTGTTACAGGGAACTGTGACCCAAAACAGTTGCAACAGCATGTGAGCCCAGTGCTCTTCATCTGCGAAGCCTCCCCAACGTCAACAGTGCCCTTTCCCCAGCCATTGACCTCCCACAGTTTACTGAGGAGGATAAAGTATGGTGCCAGCATCCACTGGATGGCCAAGCACATCTCCTGAACTGATTCTCCCACTGTGAACTTGCCAATGCTGAACTGGTTGGTAATGGACCAGAGGTTATCGGGGCTTGCAAGCTTCCAGACAGCAATGGCAACACATTTCTCCATGGTGAGGGGGGTGCCCTTATGCTGATTCTATGTCACTCATGGGTAGCTCTGTGAAGACCATCCAGCACATCCTGAAGTTCTGCTGCCACTGCTTTTTATCCTAGGTCCTCAGGTTGATGTGTTCTCACTAGTCAGTGATCATTTTGTTTGCAAGGAAGCACCAGCACATAGTCTGTAAGTGGTCCCTGAGTATCTAAGCCACCATAGTGTCTAGTATGGTGTCATCATCATGCAGAAGGCAAGGTAAAGGCACTTTATCGACTAACTAAATCAGAGTTATCTGGGTTCACTGGTAGACACAAACAGGGAACAGAGCTCAAGAACATGCACGTCCAGGGCCTTGGTTGTGCCTGCATGGATATGCATGGCACTGCACACCAGCCAACACAGGAGCGGGATCAGCTTGTTGAAGAAACAGTGAGATGACTTGCCTCTGTTGTTAAGAATACAACACACATAACCCACTAGTATTGCTGGAGTGGGAGCCTTAGGGCATATCGGTGGTAGGATTCATTCCATAGTAGGAGGATAAATGTGATCTGTCCAGGCATGCTGTGTCTCTGAGTAAGTTGGGGAGGGCAGTCCCTGGGTCAATGTGGTCCAGGTAGCCAGCCAATCAGCATTTTCATCTGCAGTAAGTGTCCTTTGGAATCTGCAGAGATAGAGATCTCCTCAAAGCATGCTGGGATCTCTCCACACTGTCCTCCTACAGCACACCAGCAGTATATACCCTTGCCATACTTTATAGCCCTCTGGAGGGCGGTGAACTTAAATAGGTGTGTGCATGTCACACTATATTTTCATAGCTCTACAAATTTTCCAGAAAATTTGTCCACACTTAGACACTCTACCACCACTATGCATTGGAGTAGGAGTCTAGAAATCTGGCAGAGGGGAGTCAGTGTCATATTAGGGATCTCTCTTTTACTGTCCCCATGAAAAGCTAACCAAATTTGACCATGTTAATGCCATCTGTAAAAAATTAGTATACTCCCACTAAAAGTTTGTTAGTATTTGGCAGCTAACAGGGAGAATGTTCCATCCCCACACAGCTCCCATAGGTCAAGTGACTGTCTGCATGTCATTTCCACAGGGCAACAGATCATGTTTCAGCACTGAGAAGGACTTCCCTTTTACCGATAAATGCTTTTCTCAGTTCCAAGGAGCTGTTTTGCTGCCAGGCACAAGACCTGAGAGCGGGGGATATATGAATATAGAACTAGAAGGGGCCTTTGGGCCATCAAATCCAGTCCCCTCACCTGAACTGGACCTTTGTGATCCTAAATCCTGTATTTGGTCTGATCTGAGCAAAAGAGACTGTTCATGTAGCTAGGAACCACTGACGAGCAGAAATGCACTACAATTAAAGACCCCCAGCCTTAGCTGTGGTAAGCGTCCCAAAGCCACACAAGATTGCAAAAAACCCCCTAGACCCAGTAGTGTTAATGAGTGGAAAACTCCTTCCTGGCCCCAAGTAACAACCAGCAAAAGCCCTGAATTATGAATTACCTTACACTTTCCACACTACAACAGGGTTTACGTCTATACCCCCAACCTGAGGAAAAGAAAACACTTAGTTCCACCTTGATGGCTGAGTCAGAACTCCCTGTCCTATCATATAATTCCTTCCATAAATGTATCCAGTTCATCCTTAGAGCAATTCTGGTTTTCTGCCCTTGCTACTTTACTTGGAGATGATTCCAAAACTCCATTCCTCTGAGAGTTTAAAATCTTTTCCTAATTTCCAGCAGACTCAATACTGTTTCTCATTAAGTGAATGTGCATCTTGCCATGGAGTTTACTGAAAGCACAGTCAGACTAAATGTCACAAGGAGACAACCCATAACCTGCTGTGGAGACCATGAGTGGTAAAGAAGGGCATGAGCTTTGCATTTCCTGTCTTTCTCATTCCATTATCAGTATTCTTGTCGGTTTGTAAGAAATAGCATGCTACTAGCAGGCACAGGGATTTATAACACAACAAGAAGAGCTATACACTATGGAATTAAAATATATTCCTACTTCAGCTCACAGAACTCATTAATTTTAACAAATGGCTGAGATATCCATTGCAAATTACTAGACAAGCAAAAACACATAAGTGAAAAAGTAAAAGAAGCAATGATGCTGAATCACAAAATATATTTGTTCATTTATTTATTGTTGTTTACTGAAATTACATAAAACACCTCAGCATAACCCTTGGTGATATACAATTCTTGTTAGTGCATGAAAGAGTCACTAGATCAAAATACTGCAAAATATTTCAAAGGTAATTAAGTTTCAATAATGTATTATCAGTCATAGTCTGCCAGTTAATGTTTTGCAGTACATTTTGCAAATATTATGGAGTCTTACTTATGAGACTTCACTATAGCACATGGCCATTAAATCTTTGCTTTAGGGAACAGTTGCACTTTTTTAAGGAAAATTGTGATGCATAGAGATGAGTAGCGTGCAAATTCGTTATATTATACAGAATCCAGGTAAGTATTAGATTTTTATGTTGAAAAGATAATATTCTTTCTACCTGGAGATGGAAAGAGAGTTCAGGTTAAAAGTTGGATAACTGTGTCATGGTGATTAGAATACAAAGATAAGTAAAATAACTTTCCATTAGCATCTTGTTCTTTCCTTGCCTTTCCTTTTCTTTTCTTTTCATTGCAACTAGAGTCAAAGCATGTTAGTCACAAAAAAATTTCAGATCTGCCTCTTCAGTATCTGTTCAGTGCCTCTTCAGTATCAGCATCTGCTGTGAAGGATCAACAGAGGAAATTTAGCTTCCATAGGGATAAGGAAAACCTTGCTGGTATCTTAGTTCTGATCCTCTAGAAATTGATCAAATATATGTTTGTAACCCAGGTGGCGGCCCAATAGTTGCCACCTCTGCCCAATATCAGGGATGGTGGGGTGAGAGTAGGGCAGGGCTTCCGGCCTGCACCAATTTACTTTCCAGCTGGCCCTGCTCCCCACAGAGCAGCCCGTGGTTCCAAGAAGGTCTAACACTTAACGGATTTAACCATTTACACTTGATTTACAAAACAAGAATAATAGGAAAGGTAATTTACAAGTGAACTT
Source organism: Alligator sinensis (assembly GCF_000455745.1). Taxonomy (NCBI): domain Eukaryota; kingdom Metazoa; phylum Chordata; order Crocodylia; family Alligatoridae; genus Alligator; species Alligator sinensis. The sequence continues at coordinate 2,157,032 of NW_005842152.1, read as the reverse complement.
AAATGGCATAACATGAATCACAAAACAAACCAGAATGCATTAGTCAACCCTTGACTCAAGAACCACAGATAGGGTAAATGGCAGCTTTCAGCCACTGCTGAGATGCTACCACATGGAATCAAGGTGCTTACTCCCAGCAGCTCCAACAGGTTTCCCAATAAGCGACAGACTGCAACAGGTTAAGTTCTTCTGGTTTGCAGCAATCAAATTGTATCAAACCCCAACCCCCGAAAGAGGCTGAAGGGCGACCCGCTGCGGCAACCAAAAAGGCAAGCAACAAGCAACAGAGTAGGCTCCTGCAGCAATCAGCATGACCCAAGCACAAAGCTCAGGGACTCCATCTGATGACAATCAGCTGCAGAATAAGGGACATAACTGAGTCCCCTCTGGGGCAGTCAGTAGCAGAGGGTCAGCAGCACATGCAGCCCCCAGGGGTTGTTGCTCTAAACCCCTGCTCCAGATGACTGACCGGGCACCCCACACGCCTCACGGCTTGCCAATCCCACTCTGATTATTGGCCTGTGCCCCGAGCTCCCAGGGACCCTCGTCCTGGCACTCTGCTGCTCCTCAGGATCCCAATGCTTTGCCTGCTGCTGTCCCACTTCCCCAGGGAAGGTAAGGGATTTCCTCAACTCACCGGCCCAGCTCCCTGCTCCGGATAAGGATGCCGCCTGTGCTCCTGGCCGCTGCTTCATCTCTGCAGTGGAGTGGAGGGACTCCCGGCATGTCCAGCACACTGTGATGGGGCCTTGGGGCACAAGCTCTCTGCCCCAAACCCTGGCCGCAGCTCCCTTTCTGCTGCAGGGCTGGAGGCACAGCCGCCTGCTGCTGCCTTCTTCTCCCAGGGCCTTTGAGGCTCTTCAGAGGGGTCTCTCTGCTCCCTCTGCTGGGTCAGCTCACCCCAGCTCTTCTTAGGCCTCCTGCGTCATTCCCTGGAGTCACTGTCAGCAGCCCCCCACCACACCACTTCAGCTGCTGCTTTTATCCCCTCCAGCAGTCCCTCCCTGGCTTGCAAACTGGCCAACCAGGCCTCAGGGTGGCTAGCCCCCAAGTCCGGCCATCCCCCTTCCATGAAAATGAGGGGATTGAAAACCCCTTCTCTAGATTGGCTTCTCCTGTTCCACAAGGCAGGACTCCCCTCCTCCACCCTTGGGGTTGCTCAGAGTTCACTGGCACTGTTTCTAGCCCAGGGTAAGTATCTCAAACCCATCCGGTGAGCCCGCATTTGCAGTCTGTTACATGTTTAAGATTTAACTTTTGTGAATGTTTCCATCTAGAAAACAAATCCGAGATGAATCAAAATGTACTTCTGTTGACTTTCAAAAGGTAAGTGCAACAGTTAGGTTGATCTAAGTGCTGATCTAAGTGCAGACATTTGGGGAGATTAGATCAGGCCAAAAATGGCTGGCCCAATCTCATTTTGTTCACCTAAGCAGGTAAACTAAATGAGATTGGGAATCATCTAACCCCATCTAGTGAATGTCTATACATGTTAGCCATGTTAGCCAAGGCTTAGCCACAGGGCAGGGCCTTGCCTACTCTCTTTCCCAGCCATGACTGGGCTATTTTTAGGCCTGTGACACTCTGCCACCTCTGGATGGACAAGCACCTTCCACCTGTCGTGGACCCATCAACCTCTCCCTGGGCTGTGCAGGCAAGTCCTGAAATGGGACAGTTCCCAACCAGCTAAGACTGCACATGAAGACTTTCCCACACAGCCTGGGGCTGGCCAGGAATTGTCCTGGTCTGGGGTAGGTCCCAGCCGCACAGCTCTTTCCTAGTCCCGTGCCCCCAATTGGGTGATCAAGGCATGAGGCTTGGAAAGAGCTGTGGGGAAGGGACAGGTCCCAGGCCCCTGCCCTGATCTGCTGGTGGAGCAGCTAGCAGCAAGCCCCTGACTTGGCAGGGAATGTCCACCCAGCTTGGGGCTTGCTGCTAGCTGCCCTACCAGTGGAACAGCCTCCATCTCTAGTAGGGCCCCCTCTACACATTACACATATTGCACAAGTAGCTATCATGCCTTAAAAAGCTCCAACAAATTATAAAGTTAGACCTCAAAAATGTGTACTAACGTTATAGCTGGTTGCAATAGAGCTTTAATTGGCATGTGTGTTAGGGTCTCTCCTGAAGCTGGGAGCCCTATCAGCTGACAGGGCACCCAGCAGCAAGGGTGCACCCTGCCCAGCCAGGTCTGGGAGTCCTGGAGGTGACATGAATTTCAGCCCCAGCAGCTGCCGACTCTGGTTCCTGGCAACATGGATCTCACAGCTGTGGACACTGGGTGCTGCAGCTGGGTCCTGACAGCGGGGGGCTAGGGATGCAGCTGTCCCTGGGGGATCATGGCTCCCACCGTCTCCCAATCTCGGGATGTATGAAACCCTCAAGCCTAGGGGATCACAGCTGTCACCATCCCCCAGCCCCAGGGGTTTGACATACCCTCAAGCCTGGGAGATTGTGATGGCTTCAACTGAGATGGCTCCTAGACACAGGAGCCTACTTCTTGCTGGTGCAAAGAGAGCCTGGATCAGGCCCCGTCTGCACTGGCAATAAGGGGTGATAGGATCTAATATGAAATCCCACAGTCATGCCTCTTGCCATGAATATGTGGCATGGCAGGACATGCGATTGTGTGGATCACACATTAAATCCCATCAAGATTTTACCAGCACACATAGAGGGGGCCTAGCATCCTTGAGAACAACTCTGGGGCACCTTTAACCACCTTATTTCTAGATGTTGTGTGTTTGTGTAGCAGGAGTAGGTACGTGGACATTCTTTTGGTAACAATCTTGTGAGCACAGTGGAAGCAGCATAGCCACACCTAGAAAGAAATCAGTCCATTTTAGCAAAGGGAAAGAAGATAAAGAAGTTCCTTGCAAACTGCTTATCAGTAGTTTCCTGGGGAAAAATACTAGGTGTAATGAGCTCTTTAACTGCAAAAAAAGGCATGACAAGAAGCAGGGAAGTTGAAGCTATATAAATTTAAATTAGAAATAAGGCATGTATTTTTAATATTGAGAATGATTAACCACTGGAACTAATGATGAAGAGAAGCAGGGGAATCTTCATATTCAGAAATCTTCAGATCAAGACTTTCTGAAAGATATGCTTATTCAAACATAAGTTATTGAGCTCAATAAGGGGTAACTGGGTGAAAATTAATGGCCTGTGATAGACAGGAAATCAGACTAGATGATATAATGATAGCATCTGGTCTTAAACTCTATGAATATATACAATATTCTGCTGCGTACAGCAAACTACCACTTTAATAATCAGAATATGACAAAATCCACCTGTTATTTTTCTTCATCTCATACTGTTTGCATTCAGAAAAACACACAAGAAAATTCCTGTGTACTCCCAATGATCATTTTTAAATGTTGTTCACTCCTCAAGCTTGATAATGATTTGAACACATTATATACGTTTTATACTTATCTAACACTAGTTCAAACATATTTCGGGCTAAGCACCAGATCCAGTTAAAAAGGGGGCTGTTATTTAATGTGTATCATCCTCAATTTCAAGGGATAAACTACATGATCCCTTGGGAGTTTCTGATCCATTCTGCCAAGAAAAGGATCACTGCACATACTTTGACAACATTTTGCACATTTGAACACAATAAAAATTAAAGAGGATTTAAACTCTAAGGATTAATTTCATGCAAGCTCACACACATGAGCTTTGTCTGCTACACCTTATAAGCAATAGCACATCATTGTAGCTTTTTGCCATGCAAGAGGCATCCACATATCTCTGCTTCCTGCACAACTTCTAACACTGACACAAGTTAAAACTGAGGAGAGGATAAAACATTTCTTAATAAAATGCTTTACAAGTATTAAGTGATGCAAAGAATCACACAGTCCAAATTTAGCACACTCATTGCCTCCATGGTCCCTGAAGGTCATTCTGCAGGGTCAATATCATATGAATTGTGTATAGATTGTCTTTTTAAATATGAATATATTCAGCTTATTACTTTTGAATGAATCCAATTTCAACCTATCGGCATATTTATATATTTAACAAAGAACCAGTTCATACTTTCAATTTTAGTGCAGGTGGCCTTATAGCAATCAAATAAAATCAAGTAAACACATACATAAAATATTGCAAAACAAAATGCAAAAAGAAGTTTGTGTACAGCTAACAGATATGTCACTACTGTATTAATTTTAAAATAAATAATAATGTATACGGCCACGTTTGTAGTATCTCTCTTTCTTTAGTACATATAGGGACAGGAAAAACTAGGGAGAAGAATGACAGAATTTTAATATCCCCTTATTTTAATTTCCCTACTCCTACATATTTCCTTCTTACTCGTTACATACAGACAAGCAGCTTTCTGCAGAAAGCATCTATGAATCTTTTAAATGATTGCATGGTCTTGCTGAAATTTCTACTGACTAGCTCAGTGAGGGCCTCACCATTTGTTGATGTTTTGATATTTCTAGAGATGTGTTTACTTGTTAAGGAAGACAAAAGGTTAAATAACGATATGAACTCCAAGCAAAAGAAACTGAGTCACCAACAAGTCAAGGCAGAGGTCCAAAGGAGAACCGCAATATGAAGACGAGTTGGTAGGTGATAACTTAAGTTTGGGGGGGTGGAAACTGTGTTATAAGTATGTATATAATCACTTTAATTGATTTTTAAGAGCCTGGGTCTCATACAGAGTTTCTCAGCCTTCTGAGGTAGACAGGCTGTCTAACACAACAAGGCCAATGGACACACAAAGTCTGAGAAACTGGGGTCATGTACCATACTGTTCCATGAGATGAGGTGGCAGCAGCTTGCAAGGCCAAAAAGGGGGGCCTGAAATTCCTGTTTTGGAAAGGGTGTGCATGTGATGACCTATATGCACAGTGTGATAAATACACAGAGACCAATCAGTGATAGCCATGGATGAAGAGTCATCAGGAGGGAAGGAGAATACAAAAATAGAGACTTGAGAGTAACAAAGGGTCCTTCTCCTTGTTCTGCCCAAGTCCTCTGCCTAGGTCCCTCCTCCTCTTCCACTCCATCCTCCTCCTCGAGAGGGTCCCCGAGTGGGGTCCTCTTCCCTGTCCCCCAGAAAGGCTCCCCATGGCCACCATAGACAGAGAGCACACCACCAGCCCATTTCATCCACCCCACTGGAATGGGGGTGGGGGTACAAGCCTCAACATCCCACCTCCAGACTGCTGACATACTGACATCTGACACCTAAGGGAAAGCCTCAGAGTGAAGTCTGTATCCTGACCATATGTATTCTGACTCTGATGACAGCCCTAAAATTGATATATATATATATATATATATATATATATATATAGAATTGTTTGATTGCTTGTACTGTTTCTTTTATGTTATCATTATGGATCAAAAAATGTGCATATTATCAAATGGAAAGGTCATGGCCAGCCTGAGGGTGGGTCCCCCTGGAACAAGGCATCTGGGTCCTAAATCCAGAGCCAACAGTAGGTAGACAAGGCAAAGGAGATTCAACATTTTACCAATGTCCACGATATACAGTTTTTTCAGTGCCACCAAAGCCATCTATGGTCTGAGCACTCAAGGATCAACCTGCTTGAAACCTAGAGATAAAGGAGGAAGGAAAGGGGAGCCATCAACATTCTTTGGAAGGAGCATTTAGAAGACCATTTCAATCAAGACTCTGTTGTTGATATGAGTGTTTTCAACTCCATCCCACAACACCTAGTCAGAGACAATCCCAGAATTCCTCTAACCCTTGACAAGGTAAGGAAAGTCATCCAGCAGACGAAGGATGACAAGGCACCTGGGGTTGATGGAATCCCCACCAAAATCTTCAAGAAGGAGGGAGAAGAGTTCACATTATAGTTCCATGCCCTCATCTTAAGGATCTGGAATGAATAGGAAATCCCATACAACCTGAGGGATGCCATAGATTCATAGATGTTAGGGTCAGAAGGGACCTCAATAGATCATCGAGTCCGACCCCCTGCATAGGCAGGAAAGAGTTCTGGGTCTAGAT
>NW_005842152.1:2148756-2150110 GCF_000455745.1 Alligator sinensis | reverse complement strand
TGCATTCTGTTGTTTTCTGCCCACTTGTCCAACCTGTCCAGGTCTGCTTGCAGCTGTTCCCTGCCCTCCGGCGTGTCCACTTCTCCCCATAGCTTTGTGTCATCTGCAATCTTGGACAGAGTACATTTCACTCCCTCGTCCAAGTCGCTGATGAAGACATTAAAGAGTATTGGTCCAAGGACCGAGCCCTGCAGGACCCCACTGCCCACACCCTTCCAGGTCGAAACCGACCCATCCACCACGACTCTCTGGGTGCGACCCTCCAGCCAATTCGCCATGATCATGATCATGGCAATCTTCAAGAAAGGAGAGAAGTCCAACTGTGGAAATTACAGAGCAATTGCCTTGCTGCCTGTCACAGGAAAGAGCATTGTGAGAAATGCTGAACCAGCTCTTTCCACTTGCTAAAGAGCTCCTCCCTCTCAGAGTGGCTTTAGGGCATCATAAGGCACAACTGACATGATCTTCACCACTCACCAGCTTCCAGAAAAATGGTGGAAACAACATAAACATCTCTACATGGCCTTCTTTGACCTCACAAAACCTTTGACTCTGACAACCAAAAAGGACTGTGGAGGATCCTTCTGAAATATGGATGCCCCCTGGTGAGACTCTGGAGAATGTTGAGTATTTCCCCTATCTTGGAAGCCATCTCCTCGCACAAGGCTGACATTGACAAAGAAATCTAACATCATCTCAAATGTGCAAGTGCAGCTGTCAGGTGCCGGAGGAAACAGGTGTTCAAAGATCCAAAACATTATGTCACAACCCAAAGTTGTGGATTTTTAATTGTGTGTGCTTCAGCACCGCTAAATTATGTTCCCGCCGAATTGCAGCTCTTTTGCACGACGGAATGTTCTGTTGTTATGGAGAACCCGCGTGCAGAAAAGTGTTTCCCGCTGTTCTGTAGCCTACTTTGCATTGTGCATTACTCTTGCATTTAGTGATGCACGCTGCAAAGGAGTTCCCGCCATTTGTATTGAGATTTGAGCCACATTATTGGCCGGTCTTAATTTAGGCACACGTGGCGGCTAGCTATTGGCTTGCTAGCCGTACAAAAGGCTTGGGTGGTTTCCGCCCAAGTTGGAGAGAAAGACGGAAAGAGACGGAGGGAGAGACGGAGAGACGGATCTCAAAGCGCTGTGGGTCCTTTCGAACCCAGCGCGTCTTTCTTAAGAAGGCGATAGAGGCTCCAATTGCCGAACCCCCAGAGCCTAGCAAACTCTGGGGCACCACTTACCGACGACCTCTAGCTTCTCCCCGTCACCGATCGCAGTCCAGACGAATCCCTACCCTAGAACCCAGTTATTGAAACCACGGAGTCTGAACCACTCCGAGGATCCTGGGAACCGAG
>NW_005842152.1:2147436-2148517 GCF_000455745.1 Alligator sinensis | reverse complement strand
CCCCAGGCCGCGTGCACACAAACGGGCCTGGCTCGCGCCCGGCGAGGACGGGACCGGGAGCTGGCCCGCACACATTAGATCCAAAAGCAAGCTCATAGTTTATCAAGCAGTCATGATCCCCACCTTACCATAGAATCATAGAAGTAGGGTCGGAAGGGACCTTGTAGATCTTCAAGTCCGACCCCCTGCCTGGGCAGGAGGAAAACTGGGCTCAATTGACCCCAGTCAGGTAGGCATCAAGCCGCTTCTTAAACACCTACAGGGTAGGAGCCAGCACCACTTCCCCTGGAAGTCGGTTCCAAATCCTAGCCGCCCTGACTGTGAAGTAGTTCCTACAGATGTCTAATCTAAACCTACTCTCCAACAACTTGTGGCCGTTATTCCTTGTTATCCCGGGGGGCGCTAGGGGAAACAAAGTCTCCCCCAAACCCTTCTGGTCCCCCCTAGTGAGTTTATAGATGGTCACAAGGTCCCCCCTCAGCCTTCTCTTGTGAAGGCTAAATAGGTTCAGGTCCCGTAGCCTCTCATTGTAGGGTCTGCCCTGCTGTCCACAGATCATGCGGGTGGCCCTCCTCTGGACCCTCTCAATGTTGTCCACATCCCTCTTGACCATATGGAGCTGAGATGCGGACCATGTACAGGAGACATCTCAAGCTGCTGGAGAATTACCTTCAGTGCTGCCTGAGGAAGATCCTTTGAATCCATTGGGAAGACAGACACACTAATGTTAGCGTCGTCTCACAAGTAATCACCATGAGCATCAAGCCGATGATCATCTGACATCAACTTCACTGGGCCGGTCATGTAATCTGGATATCCAACTACAGACTCTCATAGCATGCTGTATTCTCTCAGCACAGGTCAAAGCAAATGCTCAAGAGGAGGTGTGGAGCCTGCGCCCCGCTCCACCTGGTCTATCGGGGTGTTGCCCCTCCCCTCAACTCGTCTGCCACGACTTTGATGTAAATATATACCTTAAGATGGGTCTACAGTGGAGATCTTTATCCAGGGTGGGGCTTCCCAATAGACGGTGTTACTCACGGTCATCTGACGCGGTGGTCCACGGGGCTCCGCCTTCCCT
>NW_005842152.1:2144495-2146920 GCF_000455745.1 Alligator sinensis | reverse complement strand
CGCCGGTGGCCACAGCCGGCGTAATGGCGGTTCGCGCGGCTGCAGTCACGAACACGGCTCCTGCTCCCGCTGCTCTTCAGCAGGTACGTACGCCCCTCTGGGGGCTTGCTCTCGGGGTCTGGGGTCTGCGGGTCCTCCTTTCTCTCCCTCGAGAGCCTGTGGGGGCACTTCGCCGCCACAGGAGGTCAGAGAAAGCACTTCAAAGATGTCCTCAAGGCCAACCTGAAAAAATGCAACATCGATATCAACTCATGGATTGCCCCAAATGGAGGAAGAGTCTTTTACAAGGATCTCAGTACTTTGAAACCTTACAACAACAGGACATGGAAAAGCAGGAGTGGCAGAAACAGTGTGTCATGGACTGAACCAAGAGCCCAGAACCACCCACCTCACATGGAAACATGCGCCTGAGCTGCAACAGATTCTGCCGATCCTGAGTAGGCTTCATCAGCCATCTTCGGGCTCACAGATAAGACAATTAGGGAAGACAATCATCCTTGACTGTGAGGGATTACCAGTGATGATGACGTTTTAAAGGAGAAAAAAGATTAAACAAGTGCATCTACTGAGTCACTTACCCTAGCTGCCGCCCCTCCCCTTCCAGGGCAGAAGTGTACATTGCAGAAGTTCCTTTAAAACCAGATATTAATTCTGTTCCTGATGGCTTTGCTGGAAAATGTATTTCTATTCATGTTGTTTAAACCTCCAATTTTATTTTTAAAAATGCTTTCTCCTGCTTCGAATCTTGTTAGTGTGCTTTATGGGTATATTTTCTTAATAACATAGAAAAACATGACTGTAGTGTTGCTGCTATCACACAAGATGGCACTAAAGCAACAAAATGAAGCAACATTCTTTATACCTATAAATCTAATAGCCTTTCACCAAGGGGAGAATAATAAGGTAGAAAGCAAATTCATAATACACAAGCTTTTCTACCCCATTAGAGAGCCAGAGAGACAATTTGAGTTTCTAGAAAAGCCATGGAAAAGCCCCTTGTTTCAGTAGTCAAACACACTAAGTGCATATATTTTGGACTGCAAAGGTTTTCCATGTTTACAATTGCCTGAGAGTTGCCTTCAGTATTCTGTACTTGTCTGCCACAGTTTGGCTACACCTGTTGTACAATCTGATTTTTAAGGCACTCTCATAGGATGGGATGATATAGGCTTCAATTCCCTCAATCTGAGCAGAGCTTAGAATCTAGATATCCCACCTCTTGGGCAAATGCTCTAACAACTAGGCTGTTATATAAAAAGTAGATGCCACCACGGGCCCTCAACAGGTAGATAGCTACTTTTCAGAAGAAGCATCTGGATACTTTCAAAAGTGTTTAGCAATACCTAATGTGAAGCTCTAAGTTAAGCACTGTTAGGGTTAACAAGTTAGGGTTCTGTGAGGAGTGGGATGTTCAGGCACAACTCATTGAGTTACTTTTAGGTGGCTCTCCACACACCATTTGGGTTTTTATGCATCGTCTATTGAATGCACCTAACTTTCCTCATTGATTGTACAGGTAAAGACCAGCAAAGGCTTAATAGCATGTTTCTTCCTCCTAGATACATAGTGGGCATCTACACACGCTCTTTACTGAGGAGTTGACTAATTAGTTCCACTGTAAAGAGTCACTGTCTATACATGCGCCGGCATTAGGGCATGGTAAATTAATTAATCTGCCTATAAGTTCATCACAGGGGCACAGAAGGGAATTGGTGAGGTTTTATTCACCAAGGCGTCCCCAGGGGTTACAAGAAATAATGGCCACAAGCTAGCAGAGAGCAGATTTAGACTAGACGTTAGGAAGAACTTCTTCACAGTTAGAGTGCCCAAGGTCTGGAACGGGCTCCCAAGGGAGGTGGTGCTCTCCCCTACCCTGGGGGTCTTCAAGAGGAGATTAGATAAGCATCTAGCTGGGGTCATCTACTCTTTCCTGGCTATGCAGGGGGTCGGACTCGATGATCTATTGAGGTCCCTTCCGACCCTAGCATCTATGAATTAACTCTTCCATAAGATAATACTATCTTACAGTGGTATCATTTACTGTGCAGAAAGCATGTGTGGGCAGTGACTGAGACCACAGCAGTTTGAGCTGGGGAGGAGCAGCCCTGGGCTGGCAGCAGGCTCAAGGGGTCAGTCACATGGCTTTGCACATCGGGCACGTCTATGCCCCAGCCAGCCCCTCCACCACCTGACGCTGCCACCTGGAGCCTGGGGCTGACCCCACAAGCCTGCTACCAGCCTGCATGTGAAGGTACTGTGTCTAGGAGCAGCTGACTCCAGTGTGAACTGCGTTGAGGTTTATTGCAGCATACTAATTGCACATGTAGATGTGTGCTGTATGTATATATATATTATCATGCCCATATCTCTCTGAGTTATGCTGTGGACCTGGCTGCAGATGTGTACAAGAGCAGTTTCAGATCAA
>NW_005842152.1:2135014-2144464 GCF_000455745.1 Alligator sinensis | reverse complement strand
TTCTTTCTTTTGGTGTCCAGATTTTCCAAGGCTCCTGAAGAACCAATACACACCTGCTGAGAAATGTTAAATATGAAACATTACTAAGGCTAGTTCCTTTTAGTTCGTATAATCCATATGAGATATAGGTAAAGCAGATAGCTAAAATCACCAAAACTTAATTTATTAGATTGCTGTTCACCAGTGACATTGCTGAGGAAGGTGTTTTTCCGTTTAGCACTCACTGCTCCCTATTACCAACTTCAGATTGACATGCAATACAAGATGGGGTAATGTATATAACTAATGAAGAAAGCAAAAGAGAGAATCATGCTTGGGCTCTGTATCTGCCAATGTGGTCCCCATCTTTAAGAAAGGGAGGAGGGAGGACCCGGGCAACTATAGGCCCGTCAGTCTTACCTCAATCCTGGGGAAACTCTTTGAGAAGCTCATCAAGGAGCACATCTGTGATGGGCCGGCATTGGGGATGATGGTCAAGGGAAACCAGCATGGATTCATTAGGGGCAGGTCATGTCAGACCAACCTGATTGCCTTTTAAAGTCAGGTCACAAAAGCATTGGATGCAGGTGCCGCCGTGGATGTAGTCTTTCTGGACTTCAGCAAGGCCTTTGACACTGTCTCCCACCCAATCCTCATTAAAAAACTAGGCGACTGTGGCATTGATGCCTACACGGTCAGATGGATTGCGAATTGGCTGAAGGGTCATACTCAGAGGGTGGTGGTGGACGGATCATATTCAACCTGGAGGGAAGCGGGCAGTGGAGTCCCCCAGGGCTCGGTCTTTGGGCCCGCACTGTTCTTTATCAGAGATTTGGTCGACAGGGTGAAAAGCAACCTGTTCAAATTTGCTGATGATACCAAGATTTGGGGTGAGGTCGGCATGCTAGTAGGGAGGGAAAGACTACAGAAAGACCTGGATAGGTTGCAGGGGTGAGCTAACAAAAACAGGATGCGTTTCAATACGGACAAGTGCAGGGTGCTGCACTTGGGCAGTAGTAACCGGCAGCACACTTATAAGATGGGAAACTCCCTTCTTGAGATCACAGAGGCAGAAAGGGATCTTGGAGTCATCATTGACTCCAAGATGAACATGGGCCGACAATGTGAGGTCACGGTCGGCAGGGCTAACCAGACCCTATCGTGCATCCACAAGTGCATCTCAAGTAGGGCCAAGGAGGTGATCCTCCCCCTCTATGCAACACTGGTCAGGCAACAGCTGGAGTACTGCGTCCAGTTCTGGGCACCCCACTTCAAGAGGGATGTGGACAACATTGAGAGGGTCCAGAGGAGGGCCACCCGCATGATCTGGGGACAGCAGGGCAGACCCTACAATGAGAGGCTACAGGACCTGAACCTGTTCAGCCTTCACAAGAGAAGGCTGAGGGGGGACCTTGTGACTGTCTATAAACTCACTAAGGGGGACCAGAAGGGTTTGGGGGAGACCTTGTTTCCCCTAGCGCCCGCCGGGATAACAAGGAATAACGGCCACAAGTTGTTGGAGAGTAGATTTAGATTAGACATCCGTAAGAACTACTTCACAGTTAGGGCAGCTAGGATCTGGACCCAACTTCCAAGGAAAGTGGCACTGGCACTTACCCTGGGGGTCTTTAAGAAGCGGCTCGATGCCTACCTGGCTGGGGTCATTTGAGCCCAGTTTTCCTCCTGTCCAGGCAGGGGGTTGGACTTGAAGATCTACAAGGTCCCTTCCGACCCTACTTCTATGATTCTATGATCTGGTGTCCGGTGTTTACATTTCAATGGAAAGCAAGTATTTCATTTCTTGTTACTGCAGAAAGTTGAAACCCTGATTAGGGTTCCCAAGAAGTCTATATGTATCTTGTTATTAAAGTAGCTACGGACATTGTAATTTTGTATTCAATTATATCCCAGTGGGCATATCTACATGTGCAATTAAGTTGAAGCAATAAACTCCGGCACATTTTGCACTGGAGTTTACTGTTCCCAGGTGTACCGTTTGGACATTGCATATGAGACCACAGCATATTGAAACAGGTTGGAGCAGCCCCAGCTAGCAGAGGTCCTGCGGGTTAGCCTGCCAGCCCGGGGCTTCTCCCACATGGCTCAACATGCTCTGGAGGGGCTGAATGGAGCACAAGGGTGCTTAAGTGTGGGGCTAGCCAGCTGACAGTGCCAACACTGAAGCATCCTCATGCCCCCCACCCCCAGCCACCTGGGTCAGTATCTATACATATGTTGCTGTGTATGAATAAACTCCACAGCAGAATAGTACTTGTATTTATTTACAAGTACTAACCTGCTGCAGATTTTATTAGTTTTCTGCATCCAAATAGGGCCACAATTGTAGACACTGAGATGTTTACTGTGGAGGTAATTAGGGAACTCCACAGTAAACATCTTGTATAGACACACCCAGTCCTAACTGGTGCAGGATCAACATAAGCAATGGGAATTAACCATCACTGTTGTTATTAACTAACAACATAGATGAATTGTGGCAAGCATGTTTCTGGCCAAAAGAAAAACAAAAACCTGTGATATCTGTATCCCAACTGATATAAATATATGATATAGACAAGGATGCAGTATTTGTATCATGACTGATAGAAAGAGATAGCACATATTGCATTAGTCAGATTTTCAATGTATGCAGTACAAAAAAATAAAAACCAAACAATTGAACATAAACAAAGACATGACAACCTTTGATAACACTTTATGTGAAAAACCACAACTGATAAATTGAAGAGTCACTTCAGGCTCAGGAGCCACATTCTGAGTATTGCTGATATAGTCCATCCCAGATATAGCCGATGCAGCTCACAAATAGCTACAGAATTGTAAGTTGAAGTAATTTTTCAACTATGGCCATGTGACTAGAGCCAGCATCATTTCCAGAGTACAAAGAGTTTGATTTTTCTATTGCTTATAAATCACTGTGGGAGGACTATGTATCAGCATCATCCATGAGTTTGGAAAAAAATTTAGATTTTGTTGACTGGATTAAGGATTTATCCAGCAAAGATTTGCTCTCATTTATCCATTTTGAGTAGTTCCATTTGAAGCTGGAGAGAACCTCAGCAAGTTCAGGGCCTCAAAATCCTACCAGATCTCCTAAACATTCATTACTAACAGTGTAGGCATACTCACACATGCACATGCACACATAAACACACACACACCTGAAATCTCTCAAAAGCAGTGGAGACTCCTATAGGCTTTTGTGAGCTTTAGATCAAGTTCTGAAAATAAATAAAAGGGTCTCTTTTTCTCTAATGCACCTTCCTCATTCCTTGCAACTTCTTTTTTCTCTCACCCACCTACCATTGCTTCCTTCATCACACTTTTATGAATAGAAGGCTAACAACATTTTAGCACTTTAATCTTCAAAAATAAAGCATCTGAAGAACTCCTCATACATATCACAAACTAATGTTACATGCTAGAAAAGACAGAGAAAAATTATGAAAAAGAACTTTGTTCGCCCTGATACAGCAGAAATAGGAATGGCAGGGAGATTGGATATGAATCAGCTGCTAGGTCACACGTTTTATAAACTGTTCCCCTCCCCCACCCCAAGCAAGACATTGCGGGAAAATGGTCCTGGGCATACTTGATTTTCTGCATAGGGATTACCACACTGACCTATGAGATCCAGCTCTCCCACTGTTCTATAGCTAGTTCCAGATGTTTGCCTTTTGACCCCTATGTATGAAAAGATGAAGGGGAGGAACAGCAACATTTGAAAGGCTGTTGTATTCTTTAGTTGACTGGTTTGCTAGTTGGGGGTTACATGAAAGAGGTTTTGCAGTCTGTATTTTAATATTGCTCAAGGAATACCTAAAATGAGCAGATAGACTCTTTTTCCATGAAAAAAATAAAATAGTTGTATATAAAAAAGATGTGCAAGAATCTCCATCTTTGATCATTTTATGATAATCTGCCCATGTGGGATATTTCTTCCCAACTGTCTGCTTTTAGTTGCAGTTTTCAGTGTCCTCCCTTTCCTCCCATCCTCAGTGAAACTGGGATTAGTCACCAAACTTTAGCTTTCTCTTTCCACACAATAAGAGCAGGTACAAGGCCAATTACTATGGAGTATTTCAGGTTCAACATGTCTCCGCTCCCTTTTAACTCACTGCAGTTTGTTAGCTTTCCATAACTTTAAGGTGAAATTTTCAAAGTGCTTCCTTGTCCTCATTGCTTTTGCCTCTATAGCATTGCAATTTTTCAGGTTCATTGCATTGTGATTATTGTTCCATAGTGACAACTCCAATTACTACTTGAAATAATAACTGTTGAATTTTACTCTAGATAAAGATGAACATAATTCCTTCTCTTTCATTCTTCAGGGCTTCTTATTCAAAGAAGTTGTTTATGGCTCTAAAAACGTTGTCTCAAAGTGACCATGATGAATTTATCAGAAAGTAACCAAAGTTATGAAGATATGACTTATTATATTGCTTTTAACCAGTGAATGGTTGTTGGCAGAAGCCCCAGAGATGAACTGCGTCCTGAGTTTGTTTGGCAAGCAGCAATTTTGGGTGCCTGTACACAGGCAGGGATGCTGCTCTGATGCTCTGTAATTACAACATGTGTAAAGACACCCTTTGAGCTCTTCAGCCTTGTCTCAGCCTGTTTACACAGGAAGGGCCTTATTACATGGTAATTTGGGGTGGCTCCTGGAGCTCTTAAACCCTGGACTGTCCCACATTAATACCTTGTTTAAGCACTCATCATGCAGCTCAAAGTTACACCGCTCTAGGGCAGGATTATCTCTAATCTGCACTACCCAGATCCTGTCTCATTAAGGTGTGTCCACTCCCCAGAGATGTGGTGCCCAGATTGAAGTCTTCCAGTATCCCAGGATCTCTCTCACACTCCTACCTGTAGAGTTCCTAGACTAAGGGTATGACTGCTCCAAATTTGAAGCTAGAACTTACACTGATCAACATTTGTGAGGCTCACAGCAAAAAGTATAACAAAGTCCTAACTATTATCAGCTGCCTGAAGTTAAGGGTAAGAGAATTGAGGAGATAGTCAGACAGAGGTAATAAGGGAGGTAGATCTTGAATAAGGGAGGTAGATCTTGACCTAACACAGACAAAGGCTTACCAGCCCCAGAAGAGGTGCTTCATGTATGCTATGATCCTCCAGGCCTTGGAAGCAGTACAGTAACATCTGCCTGGACATGCAATCAAACAAATTAACTTAGCTAAATGGCACTGTCACTCAGCAGCACTAATTATCCCACCTGCATAACCCTTTGACTGTTACTACTCTACTTCTGGTTTAGGAAGCAGCCTACCTGAAGAAGTGCAGCATGTTTGAGGCATGCTGCTGCCAGGGATAGTAAATTTATTGCATAGACAAATAAGTAAGCCCAAGACATTTTTATCCTTAGATTGGAAATCATTTTGCTACCGTAGTTTACATAGAGCTTCACTTGAAAAGAAAATATCATGAACCAAAGAAATCATAAAAATATCTCAAGGATAGATGCACAGAAAAATATGTTTTATTAGTTCTAAAATGGGATTAAATGTCCCTTATGGGAAAAGCTGGAGGAGTGAACATAAAAACAAGTACTGGAGAAACAGGCTATACCTGAAAGACTAGCTGAAACTTCTGACTATAGTTATGAAGCAAGAGGCTAGATATCAAAGCTGATCATTCTTGCCTGGCCTCAACTGTTAAAACATGTCTAGATGTAAAGGAGGAGCCTGAAGATTCAGCTGAAAATGTGTGCATCCATTACCCACACTATCATATTCACTGGGACCTAAGAACAGCAGAAACTTATCATCGATCTCAAACTACAACAGGTATTAATATAATTTATTATTTATTTCCACAGGCTTGATGGAGAACTGTACCACAAGTGGTACTAGATGCCAAATTAGAAGATGAGGGAATCAGAACAGGGAGAGTATAGAGTGGCTCACTGATGAGGGCAGTAATTTGAATCCCACCACCTTTCTTAAGAAATTGGGACCAGGGAGAAGGGGTGGAAGGAGGATGTAGTAATGTGTGGTGAGTAGTAAAAGGCATGAATATAATAGAGGACATGGAAATGAAAATTATGGGTTTTGTTAAAAAATTGGAAGAATGAGAATAAGATAATTTGGAGATGAAAGAGAGAACTAGAAGAGACAGAAGAAAGTAGGGGCTAGAGCAACCCTTCTTGTAATAAGTCAGGTCCTTTTTGTTTAAGAGGAACATTGTAGACCCTGGGGTAGATGGCCAGGAGGAGGAGGAGACTTTCAATTGGATATCTCAAGAGCATGTTTAAGGGAGAAACTAGGGACTATGAAAGAAAACATGAGAGGTTCTTATATCAAAATTGAAAAAGGGGAGATTAGAAGTGGAACAACAGGATTCTCTACCCTTGAAAAGACGGAATGATTGGAAGGGAAAATGAAGGGTGACTTGTCTAAGCACTATGCCTGATGATAATGATGGATAATAATTGATCAAGAAATGAGTTAGCATTCCCACAATATTTCCATACAATGTTTTGAAGGACTCTATGAGGGAAAAGGAATAGTGGAAAGAATCATCTGACTAGGACAAGCATGGATCCTAGTGGGGTGAGGTAGTGCAGACACACACCTCTGGGTCTGCCACAAGTGAGCTCTTGGCATGTGGTTTGCCTGGAGCCCCTGCTTTCACACAGCTGCAGAGACCAGAGGGTAAGAGCTGCTGCCACTACTCATCCCCTTCTTTCTCTGCTGCTGAATTCAGTGGGAAGGGGAAAGTGGAACAGCAGCAGCATTCACCCTGTGGGCTCTGGAGCTACACAAAAGCAGGTACTGCAGCCGCTGCCTCAGTCGGCTGGTGAGCTCAGAGCTTGCTGCTTTTGCAGAGCCCTGGCAGGAGCCTAATCTGACCAGGCAGTGAGCTCAGAGCTTACTATGCATGCATGGCACAGCCAAAGCTGGAGGACTGTACCCCTCCTTGCCCCATGCCTGAATCCACTGCTGTGTTGGGCTCCCCAAAATCCTCAGCTCTCTGCAGTACCCAGCGAAGTTCCACCAGGTTCAAAGAGAAGCTTGTTTCTTACAGACATTTCACTCTGCAGCAGTTATTAGCTCTGAACTAAGCAGTCAGCAAACAGTTTAACTTTTTAAAATAATCTCATCTAAAATTGTAAATCGCTTCACAAAGAATATTAGCACCATTATTCCGTTCTGCAGGGTAGTTGTAGTTAAAGCTGATTAAAAAGTCTAGAACTGACAAGACAGAGCTAACAGGAACTAATGCAGAGCTTGCATAAACTGAATAAACACAAACTGATCTCTGAGAATGAATATATTATGCAGTAAAAACAGTAGCTGAATGGTTTCACATGGCAAGTCTGCAGCCTTTGATTGATGGGGTTTTTTTTTATATGAAGTTGGTATATGTTCCTTAGGCTGCTTGTGTCAGTTAAAATCCCACTGTTTCTATTTAGGGACTTATGTCACTGCTATGGAACAGTGACAGCCTGCTGGCAGCTCATCACCCCCGCAGCCGGGGGCAGGCTCTACCAGAAAAAAAACCCAGCAAGGGGCCCACTTTTTTTTTTCCAGTGAAGCCTGCCTACCTCTCTTGTGGCTGGGGGCCAAGTTGCCCATGGGCCCTGAGCTATGGGGGGCCCCATTCCTTCCCTCTGCGGCAGCGGTGTCCCCCAGTTAGCACTCACCCACTAGCACCCCACCCAGGTGGTCCTGGGGGGCTCTGCTACTGCAGAGAAAAGGACTGGGACCCCTACAGCTTGGAGGCTGCACAACCTGGTGCCAGCTCATGCCGGCACTCTCTGCTGAGAGGGAAAAAAAGATAAAAGTGGCAAGGTGCTGATCATTTTTTTTTCTCTCGAAACCTACCTGCATTCCCATGGCTTGGGGGTGAGCTGTTGGTGGGCCAAGCAGTCCTTGAGCTGTGGGGAGGGTGGGGGAGATCCAGGTTCTTCCCTCCGCCATGGTGGTGCCCCCCTGGAATCCTCTGGGCAGGGTGCTAGCAGACGGGTGCCATCTGGGGGGGTGCTGCTGCCATGGAGGGCAGGCCCCAGGCCCCCCAGCAGCAGCACACCCCCTAGTTGTGGGAGATGTGGGCAGGCTCTGCTGGAAAAAAAAAAGCAGGCCCCTCACCACTTTTTTTTTTCCTTTCTCAGCAGAGCCTGCCCACGTGAGCTGCTGCTGGGTCGTGCAGCCTCTGAACTGAGGGGAGGGGTGGAGACAGGACCCAGTGCTTCCCTCTGTGATGGTGGTGGCCCCCGTGGCCATCTAGGTGGGGTGCTAGCAGGTGGGTGCTGCCCCAGGTCACAGGCAGCATCCGCCAGATCCAATGGTGCATGAGGCACTGTAAACCTAGGTGTGCTCAGGGAATCTTGGGCTTGGTAGACTTCCAGCACCCCGTGCACCCTCCCTGCTGCTTTCCCACCACCTGGGGCTGCCTGGGAATGGGCTGGTTGGGAGTTCAGGAAGACAGCAGGACGGCGGCTGGATGTGTTGGCAGCCGGAAAAGGTGGTGGTGATGGTACACAGAGCACTGGAAGACTGCCAAGCCTGAGCTTCCACGAGCCCACCCAGGCTTCCAGCACCCTGTGCACAATCCCCACCACCTTCTCCAGATGTATTGCTGCAATTTGTTATATAGCAAACTAAAATACATCAGAAGTGTTTTACTTTGCTACATAACAAAGTCGTTTAAAGTGAAATATTCTACCGCATGTGTACAGTGTGACAAAATTAAAACATAATATGCTGCTGCAAGTGTAAATGGTGATGCCATAAAAATGGTTAAAAGGGACAATTAAACCAAGTAAAAGGCCAATTTCATCATGTGTACAAGTGCCCTTAATAGCTAAAGTGTGGGATTGTCCTAAAGAAAATGGAATAACTGTAAGTTTGGATGCAATCATTTGGATTCATTAGACACCACCCAGAGCAGCCTTGCTGGGTGTGTGCAAGCATTAAACTGAGATTACACATTTAGTAGTACAGCTAAGACCTTGGAAGCAGCTTGGGCACATCTGTGTTCCAAAGATAACACCCCAAAAGTTTCTAATATAAAACACATATTAGCTGGTATAACAACTGATCTCAGGGAAGATGAAGATTTAATGCAGAAGTCTTTCAAAAATATGTAGCGACTGAAAACGAAAAGACATTGGGGGGGGTTTGTTTTGGTTTTGTTTGTGGGGGGAGGTTTGTTTGCTTCTTTTTTAAGTAATGTCTGGAGTGGAATCTTATAGCTAGGTTGAAAATGTTACTGTAGGAACCCATACCTGTGATGTTAGATCTGGTGGTTTGGGGGACACTGCTGGGTTAACTTTTATTACAAGGTTGCTTTTTTATAACTCAGAAGACCTTAATTTGTAATATACAGGAAAGACTGCGTGTTCTAGTTGGGCACATCTTGGGTATTCCGTACATTATGAAAAAGAAAAATGCTCAGACAAGCACTTTCAGCTTTTTACATGCTACTCGA
>NW_005842152.1:2128155-2134983 GCF_000455745.1 Alligator sinensis | reverse complement strand
AAAGAGACCATGGTTGCTCTGGATTTGAATATAATAATTGTTAATTATTTATAATAGAACTGTGATGCTTTATAAGCACGTAAAAAGACAGCCACAGCTTTGAGAAGTTACAGTAAGGAAATCTATATTATATTCTTGTAAAGGGACAAAGCAGAAGAAGCAAAAATAGATGAACAAAAAGAGTATGTCTTGTTTAAGGTACTCCCAGAGAAGGAAGTATCTCCCAACAGTTCAGAAAAGACCTTTTGTCTCAGGACCTTAGCAAAGGAGTAGACAGTTGAGGAAAAACCTTAGTCTAACAAATATTAGAGGGATCAGATCCATCTTATCACCTAGGTCTCAAGAGAGTGACCACCAGGAGTGGCCCATCATTTCTCCTTCTTCAGCTTCCTGCTTTTGTTTGGTAGGGCAGGGCATGGGCATGGGACACTAACTCTTTGGATATACCTATGCACTTGGACTTTTGGCTTGAGAATGTCCCAGTACCAGGGTCCCTGCCCTGTTACTGAAGGATGGATGGAGCCTAGGGCCTGCAGGTCAGCCCTGCTCCTCTAAACAAGATCATATTGTCAAAGGGAGCCTTAAGTAAAATAGCTACCAATCCCAGATGCAGATAGCAAATGGCAGGCTTGGGGCAGAAGCAGAGGGTAAGATGATCCAAAAGGACACTCATAAAGTCCAGGATCTGACCCAGAAGGGCAATCAGACTGTAGGAGCCAGAGGGGTTGGGGGGATTACCGCCACTGCAAGTCCACTAGGCAACACTTGTAGATCCAGCAGGCTAAGGCACTCAAGGGAACCCATCCCTACCCTAGCCCTGGAGCGATCTGTGGGGAAGGCAAGGGCCCTCAATGGGACACTTGCCTGCCTGTACACCAATGCCAGGAGCTTGGGGAATAAACAGGAGGAACTGATCCTCCTGCTAAACAAAAATGACTATCATCATAGGAATAATGGAGACCTGGTGGGACTCCACCTATGACTGGGTCACAGTTATAGATGGCTATACACTGTACAGGTGTGATCGTGCAGATAAAAGGGGTGGGGATGTAGCTCTCTATGCCAAGGACAGCTACACGCCCCTGCAAATTGACATTGGCACCCAGGAAGTCTCTGGAGTCTCTCTGGGTTAAAATATGTGGGGAATGTGGCACAGGGGACATCATGGTAGGAGTCTACTACAGACCTCCTAACCAGAAACAAGAGCTGGACCAGGAATTCGCTAGGGAACTGGCTGAGGCTGCACACTCTCAGTGTATGGTTGTCATGGGAGACTTTAACTACCCAGACATCTCACGGGAAGAGCACTCGGCCAAATCCGATCGGTCGCAAAGCTTCCTCATATGTGTGGATGAGCAATACCTGACTCAAGAAGTCTATGGGCTGACAAGAGGTTGTTGGACATGGTACTGGCCAAAGGGGATGATCTGGTCAGTGACCTAAGAATCAGTGGAAAGCTGGGTGATAGTGACCACGAGCTGAGCACCTTTCCTATCCATCGCAAAGCTGGCAAGTCAGTCAGCAATGGAGAAGTCCTCGGCTTTAGGAAAGCTGACTTTGACGAGCTCCGGAAGCTCGTTGTCGAGGCCCTAAAGGACCATGACTCGACAGAAAGAGGAGTCCAAGAGGAGTGGTTGCTCCTCAAGGGAACAATCCTGACAGCACAAGTGTTGTCCATCCCATCATGGAGGAAAGGTAGCAAAAGGATGCAGCAACCCCCTTGGCTCAGCAGGGAACTTGAGGACCTCCTATGCCTTGAAAGAGAGACTTATAAAGGATGGAAGTACCACCAAGGAGAAGTAATCGGCACTGGTCCATGCCTGTGGACCAGGAAAGCCAAGGCTGCAACTAAGCTCCATCTGGCCACACATATCAAGGATAACAAAAAGTCCTTTTTCAGACTTAATTAATCTCTGGTAAGATTCTGGAGAAAATTATCAAGAGGACCCTTCTGGATAGGCTGGCTGAAGGCAACATCCTGAGGGATAGCCAGCACAGGTTTGTCATGGGTAGGTCTCCTTCTATGACCAGGTGACATATCACCTGGACAAGGGAGAAGAGATTGACGTCATATATCTGGACTTCAAAAAAGCTTTTGATCTGGTGTCCCATGACCTCCCCACAGAAAAATTGGCCAATTGTGGCCTCAGCTTCACCACAGTCCAGTGACTGGGTAACTGGCTCCGAGGTCAGATCCCAGGAGGTAAGTCTGTGGAGCAGAAGGTGTGGGGGGAAAAGAAAGGGGTAGGGGGGCAGGTTGAGGCCCCCATAGTAAGGGAGGGAGTGGGGCAGGGACAATGGCTGGGGTGAATGGGGCCCCGGGGATGGAGCATGTCGTGGGACCCCAGGCGGTTCATCCAGGAGTGCAGGGGGGGCTCCTGCCAGTCCATACACTCTGGGTAGGCACAGGGGGTATGTGCCCCATTGATTTGAGTGTGGGGCAGAGGTAGGCTGCCACTGTGCACTGGGCTCTGTACCCCACAGCCGCTGCTCTTGAGCTGCACAATGCCATGTGCCTACCACTGCCAAGCTGTGCTATGTCCCCTGCCTGTCCTGTGGATGGCATTGTGCAGCTCCCACACAGCAGTGGCAAAGGCAGCAGATCACAAAGCCCCAGTGCACAGTGGCAGCCCACCTCTACCCTTGCACAAATCCAGGGGGCACATGCCCCCCCTGTGCCTCCCCCAGGGTGCACACAGCAGCCAGAGCCTCTCCCCCTCCCCCTGCCCCACCCCCATCCCTGGATAAGCTGCCTGGGCCCTGATCATCCCACTACCCACCTCGGGGCCCCATTCACCTGAGCCCCTGTCCCTGCCTCTGCCCCACTCCCTCCCTCACTGCAGGGGCCTCAATCTGCCCTCCCCGTCCCTTCCCTTCCCCTTCACAGACTGAGACTTGCTTGCCCTTCTGGGCAGTGATCTACACCCTGGGCTGCGAGTATCTGAGTCTGTGCCCGCATCTCCCCCACTGCTGCAGCCACCCAGAGCCTGTGTCTGGGATGCCCTGTGGCCCTACCCACTGACCCAGTTTATGGGGCCCTCATTAGCCCTAGCCTTCTGCTGCCTGTGCTGACAGGGAAGCATTGTGTTTGGTAATATTGGTGTTTTGAGAGCAGATGCTCATGCTTTTGACTTGCGTTTAAACTGGAGGACTGGAGTGGCTGTAAGGAGTGGATTGGAGGCCACTGGGATGTGGCAGAGGCCCCCAACTCAAAGCACTCCTGGGACCCTGAAACCTAGGGTGTTGAGTATGGGCAGGAGTCCAAATATGTTCAGAGGGAAGACTAGGATGTGTCAAAGGACTGGATATCTCTCAGTAAAGCCTGAGGAGCATTATTCCTGTGCCCACAAGGGGTTTGCTTAGGGGCCAAGTGGCTCACAGCCATGGCTCAGAGAATGTGAGGGGCTAGACCTGGAACCCAAGAACCTAGGGTCATGGTGTGGTGGACCCCAGACAGCGGGTCCCACCCAGATTAAAAGTTAACTGAGGCCCAGAAGGGTCTGAGTTCAGATGGGGACCTACCCTCAAACCCACATCTGCCTCCTGGGGGCCTCCCTGTGAAACTATAACATCAAGTTGTGGCAGGAAAGATACCTGTGAGGGGGAAGGACCCAGAGAGTCCAGAAGCAATGGTGAGGAGGTCAGAGGCCAATGATGAGCCAGGCCAGGGACTTTGTCATGCCAGCACTGAACATTTTTTTTTGCAGTCCCTAGTCAACTTCCTCATACACCTCCCACCAAAAGTGGTCCATCAGTATCATGCAAAAGAAATAGGCAAAATAACAGGCTTATTAAGGCAGAATCTTATACCTTGGTTTCCATATAGGTTCCTGATGTTGAAGATAGGGTTTATGTGGCTGGAAAATGGAACTATTCCACCTCTTCTGTAATTCCAATTTTTCTTTTCCCTACCATCCATCCATCTTTTCTATTTAAATGTTCAGGTCTTCAGTCTAGGGCAGAGTATTATTCTATGTTTGTATGCACCTAGCCTGCAGAGGCCCCAGTCTCCATTAGTTCCTAGGCATTGACGTAATACAAATAATATTTAATAAAAAGTGTTACTAATTATTAATGAATAAACAAGTGCATGGCTGTGCCAAATCATTCCTTTGATCATGTTGCATATCTCATGCATAGTTTGCATTGATAGCTTTGCTACTGTATGATTAAAGTGGGTCTGGTAGCTCAGAGCCTAAGGCACAGAAGGACTTAGTTATCCAAGTGTTACTTAACCACCCTGTATATATCTAAATTCAAAATGAAGGTGCTACAATACCCTACTCCACTGCTGTCTACATGTGGAGTTCTTTGAAGTCCATTGGTACCTAAGTTTATGAAGTTTACCAAGTTCCCAAAGGTCTGTTTCTGGGTATGCTCAGAAGTACTTGCATCTTGACAGGGTTAAGCACATCAGGAAGGACATTCTAAGGGTTCTTCCTCCTACATTGCCTTCAGGGCTCCAGCTCACAAGTGTTCTCAGAGCACACCTACTGGTTGAGACCTGTACAAAACACAATCTGTGGGAGAGGTCGTGCCCCACCCCACCTTAAATCCAATGATACTCATTCAAGATGTAGGAAACCTAGTTCAGCTCTCTGTTCTGAGAGATTTCAGATTTCCCATTAACTCTGGAATGTGGAAAGGGCCTCACTGGAAAGTGCCTTAACCACTAATCAATTTTATATTCTAGAGCAGTGGTCACCAACCAGTGGATGTTGATCCTCTTGTGGTAGATTTGAGAGCCTGTTGGATTCTATCTGAAGCTGGGGGCGGGGGCGGGGGGCAGGTGGTGCTGAGTGCCCGTGTACATGCAGGCATGTGCCCCAGCCCAGCAGGTCAGTCCATTGGGGAGGAAAGGGGTGGGCGCTAGATTAAGGCCAGGGTAGAGGTGAGGTGGTGGCAGTGCACAGTAGACCCTGGGTTGCTTTTGAATGCCAAAGGTGATCACCTTTGTTCTAGAGTGTCTGGGATGCTCCTTCTGAATATTAATTGGAGCAGAGCAGTGACTAGAATGCACATCTCCCATTTCCCAGATGAATGCCCTAAGCAGTAGCCAAGAGTCACGCCCACTCGCCTTTTTCTGGTCAAAGGAATGTTTGTTTATTCCAATGGCTTTTGTGAATCCCAGTTTTAGACTTCTAATTCTCTCCATCATGAATGATGTGTGCCCCCAGAGGCTGGGGGGGCACTCAAAGGTGGCGGTGGCGAGTGCGGAGCTCCCGTAGGCAGCCACGGCACTGTTAGCAGCAGGGGCGGAGGGCGGGGTGGAGGCGAGTGGTGACTGCCTGCAGGTGCTGCTGGCAGCGTTGGCAGCGCTTTCGCAGGGAGCGTGCTGCCAATCTCAGGGGGGACACATGTACCCATGTACACCCCCTACATGTTGCTCTCCGTGGACTACATGAAGGAGTTTAGAAACTCGGGCCTCTAAATTCAGCTAAGAGATGTGTGGATCTAGCTTTGTCTTGTTCCTCAGTAGAAATCTGCACTCAAAATGTGAACCTGAGATGGAAGAATCACATTTTAGTGATTTTTAACTGAAAAATCAGAAGAACTGTAACAGGGAATCTTTGCCCTGTTACTAGAAAGTGGCATGACCCATTTATGAGCAGGGTTTGTGTAGCACAGTCACAGGCTGGGGGGAACGGGAGGGGGTTAAAGAATAGCCCTGTGGTGAAGTCAGCTGACAGGGGAGGCATATGACCAGAAAGGGGCAGGAGTTTAGTAGTATACAAGCCAGACCTAGGAGCAGGGAGTTAGACCAGAGAAGCAGCAGGGTGAGGAAGCCTTGCTGTGAGATGACTGCTACTGATGACTGCCTGGCAGGGAGCTTTTGGAGGGCAACCTGAAGAAGGGTGGTAGGCAGGTGGTGGGCTGGGGGTTTGTGTTGCTACCATGAAGTCTTAAATTTTGTTTTGGGTTAACCGGTGGTTTGGGTGGGATTAGAAAAGGATAGTTTAGAGAGAGTACCATAGCAAGGGAGGAGGGGGAGTGGGGCGACCACCTGGGCACTGAAGTGAAGGGGTGCCAACAGGCATTGCCCATCCAGGATGGGGTGTGGGGCAGAGCTGCAAGTGGTTCATTTGGGGGGCGCAAAGACAGCTAGAGAGCGGCTCCCACTGCTGCATGCACTCCCAGGCAAGCATAGGGAGGGTGCATGCCCCCCGGATCTGTGCTTGGGCCAAGGGCAGGCTGCTGCTGTGGGCTTGCCCCAGGCCCCAAATTTCCTTGCTGCAGTACTGTCTGGAGGTCCCATTAGTGTCTGAGTGGCACATGATTGCCTTGAGCCCTGCAGCTGGGTGGGAGTCCCACAGACAAGGGCCACTGGGGCCCAGAGCCCAAGAAGGGACAGAGATAGCTGGACCTTAAGAGACAGGGGGGAAAGAGCCTGGCAGGGATGAGGCAGCTTTTAGGGCAGTGGTTCCCAAACTGTGGGCTGCAACCCCAAATGGGGTCACAAAAACAGTGTATGGAGTTACGATAAATAAAATCACTTTAATCCAGGGGTGAGCAAAAAACAGCCATCCAGGCACTTTCATCTGGCTCATGGGTACCCACCAATTAATTGTATCCTGTCCAGCCGCATGCCTCGCTTCCACCCTGGTGTGCGGAAGGGCCCAGCTCAGCCAGCACGCAGCTTCCAGGCAGGGCTGCTGCTGCCACTGCTGCAGCCATTGGGGGACCTGTTTGGCTTCCCCAGCATCCCACTCCCTCCAGGCACCAGGTAAGAAAGAGGTGGAGGTGGGTGGAGGGGGAGCTGCAGCTGGGTGAGAATATGGGCCTGGGATTGGTGGCAGCATGGGGCCTGTGCCCAAGGCCGCCGGAATG
>NW_005842152.1:2118885-2128060 GCF_000455745.1 Alligator sinensis | reverse complement strand
GCGGCATCAGCAGGCGCTGAGTGCTCAGGGCGCTTGTGGCTTGTGCAGGCATTACCACCCAGCCACTCATGGCTCTGGCCAGTGCTGCACTTGGTGGCAAGGAGCACAGCCAAGCCAGCCCGCTTCTATCACACAGGGCTCTGCATGGCACACGTGCAACTCTATGCCACTGGAGGTAGCCCCACACAATGGAGCCAGTTGCCTTCTCTGCCCCCTGCCAGGCAGGTCCCAGGACTCTATTAGAAGTGGAGTGGAGCCCTGCAGCCTGATTTCCAGCAGTCCTGGGACCTGCATGGCAGTGGAGGGAATACAGCCAGCTCCATCAAGTAGAGCTTCCCCTGGTGGCATGGAGCTGTATGTGTACCACGCGGAGTCCTGCATGATAGAGGCAGGCTGGCCTGGCTGCGCTCCTTGCCACCATGTGCAGCACTGGTCAAAGCAACAGCGCCCGCATGGGCCATGAGCACCCTGAGCTGCTGCAGTTGGTGGCAGGGTTGGGGGGGGAGGGGGAGTTCCCACATCTGCCCACCCTCCCTCGCAAACCCCACACACCCACATTCTGTCCCCACAACTCCTCCATATATATATACCCTCCCAACATACCCTATGTCTCTCCACACGCACAGCCACACCCCCTCATAAAAGTACTTTAAAAACATAAATTTTCATATTTACATGCTGTATTATATGTTGTTCTATAATATGCAAACTTTAATAATTATATACTGAATGTTGTTGTTATGCTTCTTTATTGCTGTTTTATTTTTGTTGGCATCTGGGATCCTGTGAACTTTCAAGTGTTAAAATTCATAGATTCATAGATATTAGGGTCAGAACAGACCTCAGTAGCTCATCGAGTCCGCCTTCCTGCCATGGATAGGAAAGAGCGCTGGGGTCAGACAACCCCAGCTAAGTGCTTGTCCAGTCTCCTCTTGAAAACCCCCAGGGTAGGGGAGAGCACCACCTCCCTTGGAAGCCCATTCCAGATTCTGGCAACCCTTACTGTGAAGAAGTTTTTTTCTGATGTCCAACCTAAATCTGCTCTCCTTCAATTTGTGGCCACTGTTCCTAGTTACTCCAGGGGGTACCCTAGTAAATAGAGTATCTCCTATTCCCTGCTGCCCTCCCCTGATGAATTTATAGGCAGCCACAAGATTACCTCTCAGCCTTCTCTTGTGAAGGCTGAAGAGATCTAGGTCCCTCAGTCTCTCCTCATAGTGTCTTGCCTGCAGGCCTCTGACCATATGAGTGGCCTCCTCTGAACCCTCTCAAGATTTTCCACATCCCTCTTGAAATGCAGTGCCCAAAACTGGATGAAAAATGGGGTCATATTGGAAAACAGTTTGAGAAGCACTGCTTTAGGGCATCACAATGGTCCGCCGTCACCTAACTTGCTACAGGAATCATTTCTACTTTTCTTTATTAATGTGTTCTACAATTGGCTTTTGTACAAAATTATGCAAGGTTAGAAGAGTCTCATAATTAGTGTGTGGCTTCTGATCTCCTGATGAGATTATTTCACAACCCTAACAGTTCCTGTTCTACTGAGAAAGCAAAATAAAAAAGTTAAAATTAAGCAACAGTATCTGTAAAGAAAGAAGAAAAACTGTGGTTGAACTCTTAAGTTACAAATTTTAATTATCTCCATTACACCTGACACTTGCAGTATTTAGATTTAAAATGGTAAGTTCTGCAGTATAATGATTTAATATCCATTTTGGTACTTGCTATAACGTATAAAGCACAACAAATTAAAAAAGAAAAGACCTTGTCTTTAACATTCTTATTAACTTGGTTATTATACTCAGTACTGGAATTACTCTCTGCATGTAATTAGCTAGAAAAGGTAGGTTTTGAAAATAATACAAGTCCTCTACAAAAATAAATGATACCAGATTCCTCCTTGGTATAATATATTAAAGCTAGTAGTCTGACTCACAAATTGTGTTGTCTTGCTATTCTTTTTCATAGGAATTTTGGGAAATGTTAAGTATAGACGGAAGTGTGGAAATTTGTATTTTTCCTGGCTGCTCTGGTTCAAAATGCGATTTTCAGATTTTCTGATTTAACATGTAGTATACTTTGTCCTTTTGAATACAGTGTATACTAGACATTAAAAGAGTATTGTAGTGGTTCAGGGCAAAAAAGCAGGGTTTTATTATAGTAATGAGGTACGTGATATGAATGGAAGTTAGTTACTGAATTCTAGCTCCTCAAACATGTAGCTGAATCAAGTAAGGAATTTCTCAAAGAGCAAGGAAACAGAAGGAAGCACAAAGCAAAAGGTATTCAGCAGTCTGACTCTATCAAAGTACCAGTATTTTCTCCTTTTATGGTATTACACAATAAATACTACCTTGCTCTTTTACATAACATTTTTCATCCACTAAGCATTTTCTAAAGGGGTAAGAATCATGAGAAAACTAATAGGCCTGTGAATAACTCTACACTTGTTATAGTAACCAGTTAAATAGCAACATTGTCCTCATCTCCTGATACTTTTCAGTGCAGGCTAGGAAATGGTCTGGAACACATGGGTTAGGAATAGTGGTATTCCTTAAGGAATATAGTAGAGCTGGTGGGTTTTGTACTCATGCATATTGGATCATAGAAAATGAGGGATGGGAGGGACCTCAGGAGATCCTCTAGTCCAGTTGTCTCCAACCTTTTTAAGTAGGAGACCACCTTTGGCATTTAAAAACAACCTAAGATCTACCATGCACTGCCACCACCTTAATCCCAGCAGGTAAGTCTGTGAGTAGGGCAGGGGGAGATTGAGGCAGAGGGAGAAAAAATTATTTGAGGGCACACCTCCCCAGCAGGTAAGTCCCACCTGGCCGAGGCACCACTCAACTTACCCCTGCTCCCGGCTCTGCGGCACTGCCCTCACCGCAGGGGCCTCAATATAGCTCCCACCCTTCCCCTCCCCCACGGATGCACTTGCTGGGCTGGGATGCATGTATGCATGCATACAGGAACCCAGCCCTTCCCCACCACCCCTGCCTCAGATAGACTCCAAGAGGCTCTGAGATCTGCAAGTGGATCAAGATCCACTGGTTGGTGACCACTGCTCTAGTTCAACCCCCTGCTCAAAGCAGGACCAGCCTGAACTAGATCATCCCAGGCAAGGCAGTTTCATAGTTGGTCGGGTCAGAAGGCACCTAAGCAGGTCATCAAGTCTGACCCCCTGCCATGGGCAGGAAAGGATGCTGGGCTCAAACGACCCAGCTAGGTGATTGTCTAGCCTCCTTTTGAAGATCCCCAGGGTAGGGGCAAGCACCACTTCCCTTGGAAGGCTTTGTCTACCCAGGTCTTAAAAACCTCTAAAGATGGAGATTCCACAACCTCTCTGGGCAGCCTGTTCCAGGGCTTTACTACCCTCCTGGTGAGAGGGGTTTTTTTCCCCCTAATATCTAACCTAAACTTCCCTTGCTACAACTTGAGAACATTGCTCCTTGTTCTGTCACCACGGAGAACAGATCCTGCTCAGACAGATTGCAAACTTGACAGAGATATTTAATTAACCCCTTTTGGCATTAAATATACACCTCATGCTTTATGGGTAAGGACCCACTTAAATTGCCCTTTCACGTTTTTGCAGAAATCATGAAAAATTGCAATATCCACAAAAAAATGGCTTTGGCCATGATTCCCTCAGAATTGACCCCTCCCCCCCAAAATTCTTACCAGAATACAAAGATAGCATGACAGTCACTGCACCCATAGAGCTTGTGATTTGAGTGAGAACTATTGAGAGGCTGAGCTAGTGATATAAACTAAGTGAAGGTGCCAGTCAGGAAAGCAAAAGTGTTTCAGCACCATCTTTTAAGAAGCCAGATGCATAGCAGCGGTGCTGCAGTCTGAAGATTAGTGAAAAATCCAAAAAAGTAAAATACTTTTCAGTTTAGGATTGTGTAACACAGTTCTCTGTAGGAACCATGCATTTCTACAGAAAATTGGTGGAAAATTGTTTTGTTCATCTTGCAACGTGACTGAATGTGTTGAGGAAAAACATCATTGATCAGCATTTAGAGTCTAAATAACATATAAAGCCTTCAGCAGCGGCTGAAGGTCAGAGCAAGAAACAAGCGATAATGTCCTCAATGTTTAAAATAATGACTGAAAGCAGTTTAACAAAAAGAAAAGCTACATTCGAGCTAGTGGAGGCATTCACAGCTGCCAGCATACCTCTG
The DNA here is from genome assembly GCF_000455745.1 of Alligator sinensis. NCBI lineage: Eukaryota > Metazoa > Chordata > Crocodylia > Alligatoridae > Alligator > Alligator sinensis. Next base: position 2,123,867 of record NW_005842152.1, on the reverse strand, counting down.
GAGAATATGAATAATCTGAAATTAAGGGACTACTTGAAGCACATGACAAATGCTGGCAGTTTCCCATGTGCAAACAAGCTTCACCAGAATTATCTATCAGAAGCTTTGCATGTTTATTGTACAAAATCTGCATTGGCAGAATATGAGTCAATCTTGATTGTAGCAGATGAAAGAGATGCCCAGAAGAGCTATGTTCTCCACATTTTATTTGGACTTGGGACCTGGAAACACTGTGACCTACCTGTTTTTCAAACAGAACTGGTTCAACTTGTCTGTTAATTTTTCAGCTGTAGCGCAAGCTGAAGTGAAGGCTGTTGTAATCTATGGCTTAACATTTCACAAGATCTCAGAATTTCTGTCTGACAGTACTATGTATGGCTGCATGCAGATGAGTGTGGCCATGAGGTATGTGGCATGGCGGACAGATACTCCACGTTCAGGTGTTCTCCATGCTACAAGGGAGCAGCGTGTGTGTGTGTGTGGGGGGGGAGTTGGATATCCAGGGGTAAAAAGAACCCATACAAAGAAATGGAGTGGTGCACACAGGGGCAGCGTGTGCTACTCAAAACCGGAGCCTGGCCATGTGGAGCCATGCTCCAGATGCTGGCCAGGCTCTGAGTGGCAGGATCACCACTGCTGTAGCTCTGGGAGGCCCCCAAAACCCCAAGTAAGGCTGCTGGGGCCAGCCCAGTGCTGGCCCCAGCCTCACCTCCATCCCAGGTAACCTGCTATATGCGAGAAGGCACACGGCACAGGTGTTCCCCAGCGACAACTAGTGGTGGCAAAAGGTGTTCCGCTGCTAGTTGTCCCCAGGGAGCCAAATGTCCACGCTCATGTGGATGCAGCCTATATGTGTAAAGCTTTCTCTGATGTGCTCCATGGAATGATGCCCAATGTAATTCATGCTATCTGCCATTCACACATTCTTTCTTTAGTAAGTGATATCTATAGCACACATTTTCCTGATATGGATAGACCGGTTTCCTCTTTTTTAAAAAGCATTCAAACATTATCCAGGCTATAAGCTTTGACAGAGGGAGTCCATCACCAAACAAAGCAGGATCTAAATGCAACTGTCACTTCCACCAGAACCAGTGTTTACAAGGTGGAATTCATGGTTTAACACAGTTTGTTACCATGCAAAAATATTAAGTACTACCACAGTGTACTATATTTCATAGAATTTTTAGTGTTGGAAGGGACGTCAGTAAATCATTGAGTATGACCCCCTGCCCTGGGCAGGAAAGAGAGCTGGGGTCAGATGACCCCAGCAAGGTGCTTGTCCAATCTCCTGTTAAAGACCTCCAGGGTAGGGGAGAACACCACCTCCCTTGGAAGCCCATTCCAAGGTAACCGTTACAGTGAAGAAGTTCTTCCTGATGTCCAATCTAAATCTGCTCTCTGTCAGTTTGTGGCCATTGTTTCTAGTTACTCCAAGCGGTACTCTGGTAAAGAGTATCTCCTATTCCTTGCTGTCCCCTGCCCCCCCGATGAATTTATAGGCTGCCACAAGATCACCTCTCAGCTTTCTCTTGCGGAGGCTGAAGAGATCCAGGACCCTCAATCTCTCCTCGTAGGGCTTACCTGCAGGCCCATAACCATCTGAGTAGCCCTCCTCTGGACCCTCTCAAGGTTATCCACACCCTTCTTGAAGTGCAGCACCCAACACAGTACTCCAGCCGCAGCTTTACCAATGCCACTATAGAGGGGAGGTATCACCTCCCTGGATCTGTTTGTGATGCACCTGTTAATGCATGATAAAGTGCAGTTAGCTTTACTGATCACTTCATCACATTGATGACTCATGATCATCTTGAAGTCTACTAGAGTCTACCCTCTGCCTGAAGAAGGGTACCCAAAAGCTTGAAAAGAAACATTTTTCCAACTATTTAGTTGGTCTAATAAAAGATATCACATTTACCCAAAGAACCTTGTCTGCCTTTGTCCTTAGTGTTATTAAGTACTACCACAGTGTACTATATTTCATAGAATTTTTAGGGTTGGAAGGGACCTCAGTAAATCATTGAGTATGACCCCCTGCCCTGGGCAGGAAAGAGAGTTTACAAAGGTGGAATTCATGGTTCAACACAGTTTGTTTATCATGCAAAAATATTAAGTATTTAGTGTTAGACCCTGACTCTATGCGGCGCCCAACAGCTAGGGAGATGATGACTCAATTGCTCATGGGTCCTGTTACTCATTAGCCAGAGAAAGCAGGGAGCAAACTCTACTTACACACATTGCTTGCAACAGCTTTATTCAGAATGGAGATGGCTTCGGGCAAAGGTCCCCCCAAAAAATAGCAAAGAGGGGACCTGCACTGAACTATAGTTCTTTCCACATTTATACACTTTGATTCACATTCATTAACATTCACTCCACCTCTGTCCCTCCTTCTGTTCCACCCATTTCGCCTCCCATCTCAAGCTTTGCCTCTGTTTACTGTTTAGTTCATTAACATGGAATTGCCTATGCATTTTAATCATTTACATGTCTTTTTGCTATGAGTGCATGTCTAACGCCTTCACCCCACTTCTTCAGTCAATGGGCAGATTTCAGAGGCTTCTTTACCATTCACCCTTTTGCATATGTTCATCTCAGTTACTGTGTTATGTTCCGCATTCCTATCTGTTTTTCTGTCCCATGTTATACCATCTTCCACATTCCTAAGGCTTCACCTCATTCACAGCACACAGACTCGCACAGACTTACTTGCTGCTTCTTCAGAAAAATGGTTAATACAGTTAAGATGGTTACTTAGCATAAGCAAATGACTGGCTTAGATATCATTCTGCCTTGTGGTTAGCAGCTTTTGCTAGGCCACAGGTTAAAGTCATTCAGCTGCAAATCCAGTGCTCCCCAAGATCCAAATATAGTCACCCTAACACTTAGGCCAGGGATTTTCAATCTTTTTGGGTCACTGGACCCCAGGCGGCTGATCGAGATCGAGAAGGAAGGAGTCCCCTGGTAGCCAGTTGACAAATTGGGGGGTCCCCCAGCAGCCAGTCAGTGAGTGAGGGAGGGTCCCCCAGCAGTGCCCATGGCCCCCAGTACTCACTTCCTGGGGGTACTTGGCCCCTGAAGCCATGCCAAGTACCCCCAGGATCCCTGGTTGAAAACCCCTGACATAGATCAACATGGCTACAACCCATAAGTTTGAAATCACACCCAGAACACAGTGTATGCTTAAATTATGCAATCTCTTAAAACAGAGCAACTTTGAAAATCAAGTTAAGTTAGTGGCTGAAAATGAGATCTGATTCATGGAGCTCCTAACATGGTTTGAAATTCAGCAGGCCATGAAAAATCCTTTGTCTTGCTGTGATTTAAGTAGAACCCTACTCATGGGTATCTTTCCTGAGGGCTTATTTTTTCCCATTCTTGGATGCATTATTTTTTCCCATTCATGGCTTTGGGCATAGTCAAAATCAGTAATTTCCAAAGAGCATGCCATGGCACACCTAGTGTACCAAGCCAAGCCAGGTGAGAGCAAGCCAAAGTGAACCACAAGATCCCTCTGTGCAAATGAGGTAAACGCTTTCCTCCCCCATTCAGCACTCTGTGCCTGCCTCAGCTACTCCAGTGGTGCCTGCAGCTAGTCCTCTGGGGACTGCCACAACTGCTGCTGCCTTGCTTGTGCCCAGGCAGCCTCTGTGCCAGCCCCTTCCCTCCCACCCCATGATTCTAGCAGCATGCTCTGCTACCAGGAGGCAGGTGGGCAGATGCAGACAGAGCCATGCTTTGTGGCCCAGTTGGTCTCCTCTACCCCTCCCATGCTCTCAGGGCCAGCAGAAGGGGCTGCAGGATGGGTCAACAGTATTGGACCCCACAGGAGCAGCCTCAGCCCAGGGAGTTGGCCATGGGGGACACGTGCCCTCAAGATTTGTGCTGGGCTCAGGGCTTGCCACCCTGCTGGGAGTCCTGTGCCACCATGGTGATGGCCCCCACCCTCCCCACAGCAGCTGGGTGGTGGCGGTGTGGAGTTATGGTGGTAGGCAGAGGGCGTGCAGCTTGGGGGGGCTCTGGGGGAAAGACAGCAGGGGAGGGGGCCTGCATCTGCCCCTTCCCTGCTCCTGTGGGCTGGACAGGGATCCAGGCATGTGTCCTGCCTTTCCATTTTAAAAAGGTGGTCACCCTAACCCAGAGAGGCTGCGCAGTCTCCATCCTTGGAGGTTTTGAAGCCCTGGGCAGACAAAGCCTTGGCTGTGATGAGATGATTGGAAGGTTTTGGCAGCATCTGAAGCCTCGGATGAGGGTGGAGGAAGTTTGCCCGTAGTATGACCACTGACGTTTCTGCACTGACTCACGGACTTGGAGTTTGTTTTCGATAATTTGGCTTGGAATCTGAACAATTTAAATATTTTTTAAAGGGTCCTTTCTCAGCTTTGAGCTGGCTTGTTGCACTAGAGGTGACCTCCTGAGCTCTCCCCCACTTCCCACCTATAACCCAGCAGCGGAGGATCCCGGGGCGCTACAGTCTCCTCCCCCCCGTCCTCGGCGCACAACGCGCATGCGCCAGCTGCACCCCGCTTCTGGGCCGAGGCCGCACACGTGACGCCCTGCGCAGTCGGGGCTGTGGGTCGGAGCAGCCCGGCACCGCCTTCTGCTCCGTGATTGGTGCGTTCCGCGCCCCGGCCCCCACGGAGTGGGCGCGTGGTTGGTGCCGGCCCCGGCGGTGAGTGGTCCCCGGACGTGCCCTCCTTTCCCGGGCCTCCCTCTCGCCCGGCGGCTGCTGCGGTCACAGCCCCCCGGCCTCTGAGCGCTGCCTGCAGCCAGCCTGGCCCTGGCAGCGCGGGGCTGGCACTGCCCCGAGTCCACGCCCGCTCCTCTGGGTGCTCTTGCAGGGGCCGCGGACCTGGTGCAGGGGAGGGCAAAACCCCGGTCCGCCCCAGTTTGCCCACGGGGTGAAATTGCTCCCGAGCCCCACGCTGTGCTGGGGCAGCCCCTGAGGAGCGGGGTTGGACCAGGAGCCTCTGGCTTTG
>NW_005842152.1:2114700-2118875 GCF_000455745.1 Alligator sinensis | reverse complement strand
CATTGGCGGGCTGAAGCCAAAGCTGTGTCACGGGCAGTTAGTTGCACTTGCTCTGAGCGTCTGTTTGAGCAAGTTTGGAGTCTGTGGGTCACCCCTCCTTCCCGCATCCCCGGCTCCTAGTAACGCCCTGGAAGGCAGCGGTGGGTTTGTCTGCTGCGGATGCTGAAGTAACTGCACATCGGCTCAGGGCATGATCCTGCACTGCCTTTATTCCTGTGAGCCAGGACTGAGGGTTTCTAGTCCCTGGTCCCACTTCTCTGGTGTGTTTGAGTCACGCTGAAGCAGTGCCAGAGGTGTAACCCTTACGTGTCTATGCACTGAGCCAGTTTAAGAGAGCTGGAAGGAGATGAAGTCATTGCAGTTATGACCTAAGAGTGCCTAGCTTTGAGGGTTTTTATTGCACTTGATGTGAAACTTGCAACACAAATGATTTCCAAGCCTCACTTTATTTTCTGCACATATATGTAGCTGAATATATTCAGGACAAGAGCTTAATTCTTGATGCCAAGACCACTTTGTACTGTTTTTTCAGAGAGGCTCTCACATGTTGCTGGGACATGGATAAAGTATCTGTAATGTGAACATGTATCTTTTAAGCTGCCCTACTTCCAAGTGGCTACAGGCTGCACATGCCACAGGTTGGACCAGCAAGGGCCGCATGTTGCACGTGCACTAGGGTAAGCTACAGGTGCCCTTGTCCCTGCACTCCTTGCTCATACAAGCAGCCCTGCCCCCACTGCCGTACTGCACTGGCACTTCCTCATCCCTTCCCTTCCTTTTCCTCCACCACTGCACCACACACTAATGTAGGCACCCCTTCTGCCATTGCACACTGCACCTGCACAGCCAAGGTCCTCTCTGCACCTCTGCCTGTGCTCTATTCAGCAGCTGGAGGTAGGAGGGAGACTAGAGTGCCCTGAGCTGTGGGACATAACAGGCCTCATGCAGTCTGTGGGCTGCCAGTTGGACAGTCCTTTCTAATCTATAAACTAAGCTATATATGTGTGCCTGTTTGATCTTAAAGACTCTTTAAGACTTCATTGAAGGGAGTTGGAGGGGGAGAAGGGGGTGCTGAGAAACCAGTGATGTTTTTCTGTTCTTTAGCTGCATTTTTTTGTTCTTAACCTCCTTTTATATTCCTTTGGAACTGCCCCCTTTCAGGTGTGTTCCTCTCTGCACCTGGGATACTGCTCTTGATAGAAGTAATAGGATTATTGGCTGTTACAATTTTTGCAAGTGTTCTGTAGGAACAGTGGCAAGGGATTGGCGTACCACTTGTCCCAAGATTATTTAAGCAATGTTGACAGTAATGTTAGCAAAACCTTTCAAACTGAAGCCTTTTTGAGGAATATTTTATAAAGGCAAAAGACAACTTATGTAAGATAGAGAAAATTGCAGTGTGTTTTACATATTTAGTAGTAATGGGAAAGAATAATAGGGAAGAATAACTGGAAGAATTGCGGATAGTTACAGGATGAAGCCCCTGCTGGGAAAAGCTAGTTGGGGCTGGTCCTGCTTTGAGCAGAGGGTTGGACTAGATGTGACCTTCTGAGGACCCTCCCACCCCTCACTCGTATAACCCAGCAAAGGAGGTGCCCAGGGGCCTAGAGTCTGGGGATGGCAGCCCCAGGTGCTCCTGTCCTGCATCCTCTTTCCACCCTGAACAGTACATTATTGTAGCAGACCTTGTGCATTGCAAGATCCTGCGTTCATCCCAGTTCTGCAAGTAAGAAAACAGGGTTTTCTTAATGCCACGTCCTCTTTATATATTTTAGCTAATTACCTGCAAGTAAGCAATTTATCTATGGTTTATGCAACATTCATGGAAATAGTAACAAATTCTTAACTTTCCTGAAACTGCTGAGCCTGCCATAATGTACATACATTCTTTACCAATGTTGTGTGTTTGTTTTAATCACAGACGGAAAAGAAGAGCGTGTGGTTTCTGCTCTATGTAATGAGACGGGCTGAGTTAAACCTAAAGTAAATCAGCGCTCTTGTGGGTACTTAAAGTTTCTCGCTGAGGACTTTTGAGTTGCAGACAGAAGAAATGGATCTTGCAAATGAAGATGCAGTGCCCAGCACTATGTTTGACTGGAACTATCTTCTCTGGGAAGTTCGTTTATTTTTAGTAGTAGTTGGCTTTTTCCTCTACTTAGAAGTGTTTCTTCTGTCTCACTTGCTGTCCTCATGGATCAGTGTCACTTACTGTACCTTGCCATCAAAGGAGAAAGTCTTCTGGAACATGACAGTCACACGTGGTGTTTTTGGACTTCAGAGTTGGGTTTCTGGCTTGTGGGCCTTACTCATAGATCCTGTTTTTCAAGCTGACAAAGTATATTCACAGCAGAAATGGAGCTGGTTTACCTGTTTAATAGCATCTGGATTCTTCTTACTTGAAAATGTAGCCGTTCATTTGTCTAACTTTATTTTCAAGACATTTGATGCATTTGTAGTAGTACATCATTTCCTTGCCTTTGGTGGCTTTCTTGGTCTTATACTTAATACCGAGTCTGGACACTACCTACCCTTGATGGGCATGCTACTTGAGATAAGTACTCCGACCACCTGCATCTCCTGGCTGCTTTTAAAGGTAAGATTTGATCATTCCCTTGTTCATTAGTTAAAATAGAAATTGCCCTTGTAATCCAGATGTTGCCTGTTCCCCTTATACAAACCCACAAGCAAAGAAATACTAGCCTCCAAATCGGAAGATTACTTCTAGGATTGAGAGGGAATTTTTCTTTGGAATTGGGAGTGAATCAAACCATATTGAATTTAAGCCCCTGAAAAGTAGTTAAATAGGGCTAAAGTCAGCAAGAGTTAAATCCCTGCAAGTAAGGCACTACAATGCGTAATTTGCAGGCACCAGGCTGCTGGAGTTAAATCCAGAATCTGGAGTTAGGTGTCCTGACTCCTTTTGCAATGCATGAAGAGACAGGTGCCTCAGAGTGGCAATTCCAAAAACTCATTTTTAAGTGGCTAGTTCTAGGTAGGTCCTTAATTGGAATTATGAGGCATAGTTATTATCTGGATTGTGTTTGGTAGGTTGTCTACTGACGGAAGAGGCAAAAGGCAGGTCTACAGCATAAGATCTCTTATGCTTTACATGCTAAAGCACAAGAATAAATGGTTATCCCATTGTGTATCTGTCTACCTGTGATTGTGCAAGATGGATTCTCACCTATAGTGCCTGGGGAGAGGAGTTTGGCATACAGACTGGCAGCATGTTGTCTTGGATTTGCTGAGTTCTTCAGTGTTTTCTCCAATTCATTCCACATATTTATACATGGGTTGCTCTAGTAAACTTTTTCTGATTTGGTGTATTTAAATGTCTTAGTTTCAGAGAGACACTGGGAATTGGATCAGGCACTGATTTTTGTAGTGCCTTGGGAGGTGTCATTTTGATGGGTTTTATGTTCTTAGGAAAACTACAGCTTTTAGTAGAGAAGTTTTCATATCTCCTCTCATCATTTTGGTCTGTCGCTTGTCACCTGTGTTTCTGTAAAAACATAGTTTTACAGTTTTCTCTTTGTTTTTACAACTCCTCCAACAAACATAGCACAAATATATCTACTATAGGAAAACTGTAATATGTTTAGTGATGTCAGTTACTACTGTTACTACTAACATTCTTAATCTAAACCTATAATTTATTAATAATGATATATATTTTAAGGCTTTATTATATAATGTTTCTCTTCATGCCTTTTGCTTTATTTTTAATTTGAAAAATGAGACTGTAAAATGAACCTGCTGGAAGAGGAGGAAGTAGTTCCCATTTGTGTCATAACCTGGTGATTAGAGGACATGCCCAGGAAGTGGAAGTTTTATGTTCTAGACTGTCCACAGCCTGAGGGAATTCAAACACTTTCCACCCCTCCTGTTCACTCGCTTTGAAAAAACGGCATGGTTCAGGGGAGCAAAAGGAGAGAGCATGCTCAAGTATGATAACCACTATATAGCTTAGCAGTTAAGGCTTGGGAGGGGTTTTAGGACTGTTCTATTTACTACTTATGCATTTTCCATTAGAACAACCATGGGAGTGGGGGCTAGAATTCAGGAGTCCTAGCTACATTCCTTAAACACTAAGGTACAGAATCAGGCCCTGAATTCTTTTCTTGGCCTCTTATGTCTTGCAAAAGAAAAGGTATAACACAGTATAGCACAGTTTC
>NW_005842152.1:2104216-2114609 GCF_000455745.1 Alligator sinensis | reverse complement strand
CAGGATGAAGGAGAGGCCCTTCCTCCCCTTGCATGCCTATGGTCTAGAGGTATTAGTTTACAAGGAGGTGAGCAGTGTGGGTTTGCATCTTGTCAGACTGAGGAGGAAGTATAACCCAGTTTCCTGTCTACAGACTTAGTGCTGCAACTGTCGGCCTATTATATAGAAGTTAGATGCCACCATTTTCAGCCCTTCTGGCCCAGTTTTAAAAATAAAGCACCTACAACTGCATTTTGTAAGGGGCCCAAAGCTGTCACTGTGTTAGTTTCCTAAGGAATTTTAGGACAATTCACTCATTTTCTGTATTCTGGCAGGGCTTAGGTGGGATCTAGGTGCCAAGGCTTCTCAGATGAGGACAGTTCTAAACATGTCTATAGCTCTAACAACAGGTACCTTGGGAATTTTCCAATTGAACGGAGAGGCATCTTGTGAGGCATCTTTAGGCACTTACAGGGTTAGGTGGCTGCAGAGCAGATAGCAATTTTGAAACACCTAAATCTGTCTATGCCTTCTTGGTTGGGGGTGGGGAGGGGTGGAAACTGGCTTTTAGTGTCAGGAATCAATTTCTCCCCCCCGCAAAATAAATAAATAAATAAATAGTTTCCTAGATAGAGCACCAAAAATTTTAAGTGACCCATCGTGTGTGTTGTGTGTGTGTGTGTGTGTGTGTGTGTGTGTGTGTGTGTGTGTGTGTGGGTGGGGGGGGTGTATTCAAAACCCCGTCTTGAAAATAGGAAGTGGGAATGAGTCATCAGCTCTGACAAACCCAAAATAAATATAAACTACTGCTGGAGAGTCGGATGTGTGTGCTCCCATATGCATGTGTGTACAAGTCAGTCAGTCATGCATGTGTGAGGGGTGTGTGTTGCTTGTTGGAAGAGAAATTAATCCTACCTTCTGATCAATAATCAGTTCCAAGTGAGTATGTCTTAGTGGTTTTAAATCTCCGGACTCAGACTTAAATCAGTGTGTTTAGCTTAAATTTCCCATCCTGTGCTAACTCTAATGCTGCCATGACCTGTGCTTTGTTGCGGTCATTTTCTTCTACCCAACAGGTGACTGCATGTAGATGCTGCTGTACCTGTAAATTCTGGGAAGTAGTTTCGCATTCTTCTGGACAAGGATGCTATAAAGTGTCATTGTATAGGACGCCATAGAAAACCGCTGGAGAGAGTAGCAGTTTACAGTATTGGCAGGAGTGTAGCAAGTTAAATCTCACCCATTCCCTGAGTGCTGCTGGAACTTGTCCCCATTGCACTTTTATACCCGAGAGATTTCAGGCTTTGGGGTGCTGGATTGGACAGGATTGGTGAGGGACTGAGGTGCAGCTCAGACCCGAGCAGGGGCAGGACAGTGCTGTAAGAGAGGTGTCATTGCCAAGAGCCAGTTTGACCCTTTTCTGGTCCTGAAACTGCTAGAGTTTCAGTGCTCAGTGGATGTATAAAACTGTAGCACTTGTGGGGCCAGGGAAGGTTTAATTTGGTTCTTGGTAGAGATACCTGACATCTTCTCACAGCAGCGGTCCTGCCGTACTACAGGGCCAGAGACTTCACCCTCCCCCCGCCTGTATTTCAGCTCCTGTCTTTGCTGGGTGTCTGAGGCTTGCCTGCCACAAACAGCAGTTGCCCATGCTACTTGTGGCCTGCATGCTTCAGGTTGACCACACCTGCTTTACAGCAGCAGAAGGCTGAACTTCTGTTCAGTTATGTAACAAGCAGTGGGTGACTGGAGCACCAGCTCCAAGTGTCCACTTTCAAGGAGTTCAAGAATGGCAGTTTCTGCCAGCTCACCTGCTGCCACTGCCACCCCAGCCCCTGCTGCTGCTTCTGCCACCTAGGGCAAGGACCCTGGTAATTACACCTGTGCTACTGACTTATAAAGGCCATGTGCATTGTTGTATTGAAGCAGCAATCTCATTACTTGTCTCTGTTTTCCAGGCTGGCTATTCTCATACCATTTTCTGGAAGGCAAACCAGTGGCTCATGATCCATCTGTTTCACTGCCGTATGATGCTTACTTATCACATGTGGTGGGTGTGTATTTCCAATTGGAATGATGTGGTGGAAAATCTTGGACTTCTGTATTTTATTGTCTTATTCCTGGGATTAGCTTCTGTGTCAATAATTCTTAACCCATACTGGACGTACAAAAAGACTATGCAGGTTGTCAGTCCGACTGACTGGAACTTTCCACACGCAAAAGTGAAAAATGGACAATCTGGAAAGCTGAATGGTGAAACAATCCAAAAGAAGAGGATATAATACTGAAACAGCTGGCTGTTAGCATAGAAGCAATATAAGACCAGAAGAATATAATGCACATTTTTTTTAATGAGTCCAAAAAAACACAATTATGTACAAGAAATCAGAGTATATATTGATTCATCCTTAACTTGCCATCAGAATTCTATACTTTTGTTTAAAAAATGTTAAAAAGTATAGCTTTTTTAAAAGTAACACACGCACATGTGGGGACACAGTGCACCAAAAATCTTAGACTACTTTAACAGGATTTATGCTGACTTTTTTTTCAAATTGAATGGTGTTGCTTCATTCTGTAATGAAAGGCAGTAAAAATTGTATCTGCTCTTCTAGCACTTTTCATCATAGGATTCCCCAGGTATTTTTCTGAATACCTAATTAAGCCATACCGCATCTCTTTAAGGAAGATTAGAATTAAGACCATTTTAGGATCATGGAAGAAGCTGATATTGAAAACTGACTTTTATTTCTGACATTGAAACTAGGTCTGGAATATGGAATATCTTTTGCACTCTAACCAGTAGACCGCTCCATACTGATGTGATGGATAGTCCACCACCTTGAAGTCTTTAAGTCACGACTGGATGTCTTTCTAAAAGGTTTGCTATAAAAGCTTAGATAAGTTATGGGTTTGATGCAGAAATTACAGTAGGAGATTTTGTCCTGTGTTATTCAGGAGGTCTCCTCTGGCCTTAAAATCTGTGGGGTGGTCTATACCACAGTAGTAGCCTGTCCTGACTAGGCTCTTCCTTAGCTTATCCTGCCCATTTGCAACCATGAACACTCTACAAGCCTGGAAGTACAACAGTGGGACCACCTTGGGCTTGTCATTATACATGAGAATTGACTCTCAAGAGCAGCCTGTGGAGATGGATCTGAAGCGTCTTCACTGGTGTACTTCTTGGTTACGACTGCCTGTAGGAATGGGTAGATGTAGCATGCTTGGGATAGCCTAGCCAAGCCAAACCATGATACCATCATATTGTAATGGTATTCAATCTTTTGGCCCCACAGGCCAGATGAGTGGCACAGGGCCAGTCAATTAGCTATAACTGGGTCTCACACCATGCTGGAATTGGGCCTCACACTGCCCTGTATACCTAATGCAGGGCCATGCTGTCCAATTCACAGAGCTCCCCATTCGTACAAAGTTTGGCAGCAGGGGAGTGACAGCCCAGGAACTGGAGGACGTTGCTCTGAGGGCTGAGCACTTGTCGTAGATCTGTTGCACTTGTTTCAGTTTTCAAAGAACAAGTCTACATCACAAATGTCAATGAAAAAATGTAAGTCTTAGATAAGCTTATTATTGGGGCACTTATTACATGTATAGGATTCCACAGTACAAAATAACCTTGCAGTTGGCACTGATTGAGTGGTGGTTCTTTGTGCCAATAGACTTGGAGATAAATGTTACTGTTTGAGGTGGGGGGAGGTATGTGACATGGGAGGGTGGGGGAAAACAACTTTATCAGGCTTTTTGTCAACTGATAAATACAGAGGGAGTGGAGAAAAACTTGAATACTCAGAATGCTGCTGGAACCCATTAGGGGAACCACATGGAAGATTTCTTTGTTGTTTTGGAGTTGTGACCTTTTACCTCTAGATCACAAGTTCAAATCCAGTCTAAGTTAATAGTGCCAGAGTAGTTATTTTTTTTTCTGAAGTCTGTTCAGTGAAATCAGTTTAATGATCTTGCTTTAGTTTCCAGTGGACCAAAGTCCCAATCACAATCTTGTGGACATTCACATCAGAAAGTATAAAAATTAACTGAGATTCTGTCTGTAACAGTGGTATCTCCTGCTTGGTATTGGGTCATGTTGATTGGGCAGCATGGCACTCTTGACTCTTGTCAAATACATACAGAAATTAAATCCTACAGCTATCAATCATGCATGTTTCATCATCACAAAAGGTCATTATAAAAATGTTCCTCATGAACCAAAATATGTGGTCCAAATACAAATCTTGGATGCCAAACCTCACATCCAGAGGAGTTTGTGATGGGAACTTGGAAACAGGTAGCTGAGGGATGGTGGGGTCCCTGGAGGGATCTTAAAAAAACCTCATAATTTCTTCAAGTTCTCCAGAAGACTGGAAAAGTTGCAGAAGCCTCAGCACATGAAAGAAATAGTATCAGGAGTGGGCAGAACAGAAATTTAGATATGTATATGACTTTTTTTTTGGCAAAGGCTTAACTTTTGTATTTGGGGGAGGGACTGGGATTAGGAGAATTCTGGGGGTGCAAAAATATATTGTGGATTCTGAGCGGGGTTAGGGAGCTGGAGAACCATCTCCCTGGAGTCACGTTACTTTTTTTGAAGAGAAAATATTTATAGGACAAAATACAGATTTTGTTTACCTTAGTTGGAGTATTGCCTAATTTTAGGCATCCCACTTTGTGAGGAATGTGAAGAAACTGGAGAGGGTTTAGAAGAGAGCAACTAGGATGATAAAAGGGCTGGAATGTAGTGCATATGATGAAACGTTGCAGGAAATAAATCTGTCTAGTTTGCAGGGGAAAGGGGAGATTAATAGTGTACATGGAAGCAATTTCTAAATATTTTGAAGATGGTCATAAAGAAGATGGGGGGGGTAATTGGCTTGCCTTGCTGCAGAGTGAAGGACAGAAAGCAATGAGTTTAAACAGCAGTAAAGCAGGCCTAGATAAAGTCTCAGAACAAACTTTCTAACTGTGCGAGCAGTGGAACAAGCTGCCTAGGGAAGTTGTGGAGTCTCCTTTACTGGAGATTTTCAAGGAGTTGGAATTGGTTAACAGTAGTGAATCCTGCATCTGTGCAGGAAGCTGGACTTGAATGCTCTTGAGAGCCCTTCCAGCATTATAAATCTGAAATTTTATCTGTCTAAAATGTCCTATGTATTGGAACAATTTCCGTGCACTTTTTTTTCTTTTTGAAATCCATCCGTTTAAAGCAGTGGTGGGCAAAATGCGGCCCGCGGGCCACATGCGGCCCACCAGGACATTCTATCCAGCCCATGGGGCCCCTAAAAAATTTAGAAAATTAATATTAATCTGCCCCTGGCTGCCTGTCATGCGGCCCTCAGTGGCTTGCCAAGACTCAGTAAGTGGCCCTCTGCCCAAAATAATTGCCCGCCTCTGATTTAAAGCATCTTTTAAGGGCAAGGTAGGAATGAGAAAATTTTACTGTATAAGCTGTTCAAAGCAAGGAGTTTTTGTAAGCTGTTCAGGGCAGGAATCTTATTCTTGTTTTTTATATTTTTAAAGACACCTGCATGATTTAGATCAGTAGTCTTATACATAAAATACCAAACAGTATCTGGTAGAGTAGGAGAACCACAGTCAAGCTGACTAAAGATCTAAATTGAATTCTTATTTGAGGTCATAGTCAGGAAGAATGGTCAGTCTCTGGTGAGACTATAGTTTAAGGAAGGACATCAGCGGTGAAGTGTTTGTTTGTTTTTCCCCCTCTGATATTATGAACTTTTAGCACCCAGATACTACTTGTGTACATAGTATAAGAGGTTGACATCAAGCTCACTTCCTGTTGCATATTCTGAGCATTTTTATAAAATAAAAAGGCTAAAGAGTGCTTGCCTGCTATGAACATTATGTGTGTTGTTACAAGTAACCATATGAGCACAAAAATCACTTCTTGTATTGGATATATATTTGTCGTCTTTTTCCTCTTTGATCCATTTCCTGGGTTTTTATGCAGGTGCACATAGTTAAGTTTCATTCTTCTAAATCTAATTATGTCTACATTCTACGAAGACTTACTGTTGTCCTAGGCCCAGCCTAGACATAGTTTGTTTTTAAGTTTTGCTAACATAAGATTTGGCCTTCTGCTTTAATGAGGCCTCACTCCATTCCCATGTGGGGAAAGCTTCAGCACGGACTGGTGAGGTCCACGGTATATTGCTGCCATCACATGGAAAACTTTTGCATGACCTCAAATGTTCACAAATTAGCTTGCTCCTTCCTGTGGTTTAGTGTTGCAGATTTCTTCTCTCCCACCATTACAAATAGGCTTAACTGTTGTCATACTTCTCATGTCTGCCTTCCTGCAGATCCAAAACTAAGTGTCTAGTTAGATGTGTCTGCAGCATTCCTATTTTCCGTTATTTGTCCTGGCTTCCAGTTGTGTGTCGAGGTTTCTTCTTGCTCCTTTTCTTGCACCCCACAAAACACACCACGCTTCTTTCAGTGTTTATTCTTGTCTACAACATTTTTCATGATCAGACACCAAACACATTACTATATAGCTTTCCTTGTTCTATAGCCTCAGGTCAAAACTTTGAAGCTTTTCTCAAGATTGCTGTTTTGTCTTGTCTTTTAAATTGTATAGTACTTTAGGATGTATATACTGTGCCTCTCAAAAAATATCTTGGCTTCAGAGTAATGCCTACCTGAAATCTAAGAAGTATTAAGTATGTTTTTTTTTAACCAATGAGTTGTATGATTAACTGAATATAACTTTTTGGATATGTCAATTTTAGATTGCATAAATAAAAGTATTTATGGAATAATGTTGTGCATGACTCTTTCATTAGGCTATTGCTGAGAAAATGTTTGCTTCTGGTATTCTTTGGTCAGATGGAGTAATAAAGAGTTTCTGCAATGTGTATACTAAATGTATCCTTTTATATACTTAATACGTTTTAAGAATAACTTGATGTCAGCAACTAGAAAGGACTCAACTATGTCCTTCTATGAGCACTGCATATGACCTGTACAACCACTTTTGGTATATTGATGCAGCTGTACCATGTTCATCTTCTGTACCTGGTGTTAGCAAATAAAAACCTAGGATTCCGGACTAGCCCAGGGATTGACATGGCACCTTGTTCAATGAGTGAGAGAGAGGCTTTATTTACTACAAGTGTTCAACATCAAGTGAGCCCAAACCCAGTCGAAGTCCAGTAATTAGCTATAGGGTGGTGATTTCTTACCAAACAGGTGACGAAGAGGCGGTCTGTTTCTCTGCAACTTCTCGAGTAAGTCAGGTGCATCAGCAACTGGTGTTAGAGAGATTTCTCACTCTTGAAGCACGCACTGTTTGCTGTTTTACTGCCTTTTTATACCCTTAGCTTAACATCTTCAAAGCTTTCTTTTAGTTGTGTAAATCGAGAGAGAGTCCCAAGCAGTAATGGACAGAAAAATCTTGTTAATCAGTCTGCTCATTACTGGTTAGCAGAAATGTCTAATTTGAATGAGTTACCTTCTTCAGTAACAAGAGGTTATCCAGTTTGGAACATATCAAGAAACTGATTAGCAGCCAGGAAAAACATACATGTCCTTGGACTAAATCAGGAGGAGACATCTATCACATGGAGAATGTTTCTTCCTGCACATAAACACGAGTTAATAGCAAAAGAAATATTTACCATACTAATTAATCAAGGATAGGCATTGCATATGGTTACATACCAGACAACTACAAGCTTTTCTGAAATCATCCTGAATATAGCAAGATAAGCTGGAAGAGATACCTCATTACTTCTTCTCAGCTGGCCTAACCATGCATTCGGGTTCTGTTGCATTATGCAGTTAGCATCAGTATTCTGCATTTTAATTTTTTGTGAGTAGGCCTGAACTTAGCATGAGTTTCACTGTCATCAATGGGGACTGAAAAAAATACACTCCACCTCTGTGGGGCCTGCACTTTTGTTAGGCCGTGAGCTTCAAGATATGTATGTGAGTAACTTTACACATGGGTATAAGTGTTTGTTTGTTTTTTTTTATTTGGGGCCTCAAATGGGAAACTTTTTGGGATAGAGACTATTGGTCATCTTCTCTGTTTACAGTTTTATTTTATCAAGCCAACAGCATAATAGCTTTTTATTTATTTATTTATTGGTGTTTATTTGATTGTTCAAATTAAATGGAACATTTAGGGATTGGAACTGTTGGCTTAGTTCTTAAATGGAAGTGGCAAATAGTTAAAGGAGGGTAATCAACATAAAATTGTGGAATATGGATTTTGTCAAACTAACCTTTTTGGAGGTGGGTTGATGTTATAAGATTGATTACATCAGACCTATTAACTTTTTGACTACCGCATGACACTCAATATGGGGCCATGTAACATTTAAAAATTAAAAATAATGATGCAATCAAGATGGTGCATATCAAATGGATTAAAAACTGGTTAACTGATAGAGTACGTAGGACAAATCAGGAACTCCTCAACAAGCAGGCATCTTTCTTGTGGGTCCCAAGGAAATAAGTTCACGGCTTGATGGTTAACTTTTTTTTTAATGAATAAACTGGAAGAAGAACTAAAAAAATCATTACTAATAAACTTTTTAGATGCCTCAGAAATTGGGGGATGAGTATTAAAGAAGACCATGGATTACTGATGCAGAATGCTGTATCATGGGTAGACTGGATGTAAACAAACAAGTAGGCATTTGAGGACAGCTAAATGTAAAGTTAGCCTGCATTCCATATCTACTGGGCCTAGGTTCTTTGTTCTTATCTTGAGAAGAGGTGACTCTGGAAAAGATCATGGATCTTTGGTAAGTAGCTGAACATGAGCTTCCAGTGTGATGCCATGTATAAAAGGCTGTGTAAATGGAGAAGTATCAAGAAGGGGAAGAGAGGTTTAGTAATTTCTCTGTTTGGTACCACTGCAACCACTACCAGGACGGTGCTGTTGTCATCACTTCAGGAAAGATATTGAAAATCTGAAGAGTACTACAAGTATGACCAAAGGATTCAAAAACTTGTATTCAATCAAATACTGTAAAGTCGCTTCATTTATTTAATTGCCTTTTTAATCTCCATCTTTGATGAAAGTTCCTACATGGGGAGCACATTAACAGGAGATTTTTCAAGTGTTTTAAATAAGTTGGATGTTTCTTGTTAAACCCCTGCCAACTTAGAGAGAGAAAGAGGGAACATAATTTTTTTTTAAAGATGCTCTAGTTCAAAAGTGCTCTCTACTTACCTGCAATGGTTCCTGTACTAAGAGGTGCTGCAGGATCATGGGCTGAGCTTTCCAAGTGCTGCCTGTTCTGGAAGTGGTGTGGGTTCCCCTGGGACTGCAATTCTGTTGCTACCTCTAAATTGGCACCAGAGGCTTGTGCATATCTAGTTATTTTTCTAACTAGTCTTCCAAAATAAGCTTAGGAAATGACATGATGCATTTGGTCTTAGCATGCATTTCAGTGACTACTGTTATGGCTGAATATTAGTTCACAGATGCCAAATTTGTCATCTATAGAGAGATGGACCTGGATAGTCTATTAGTTTGTTTTTAATAAAGCAAAGCACATGATGCCAGAGGGTTAATTCCTGAAATATTTATCAATGCCATCTATTTTATTGAATCAATGGAAGATTCTTAACTGGTGTAAAATCATAGCTCCTCTAAACTGCATTACAGCTGTGGAGATTTAAAACCAGCTGAGTATCTGCTCCAGACAAGCTCAGCTACATTGACTGTTTGGCACACGCAATCTTCAGGCCTCGACCAGCAAGAAAACGCTGACAGATCCTGAATCTGGGGTGCTATTTTAGAGACGAAATCAATATGTGTAACAATTGAAGAAGTGGGTTCCTATTTGAAGAAACATGTTTAAAATGCTATCTATAATTTACATTCCTAGCTGTTGTCTCCACTTCCTTTAGAATTACCACAAAAAAAACAGAAGTTCCACAAAAGTAAATTTCTTTGTAAATGGGGAGCAAGAGCAGGACTAGGAATCCTTAATGTCTCACATTTAGAGAACTTCCGAACTAAAAGTGTCTTCTAAATTAATTATAGCTCACTGGTTTTAGGCCAGTGCTGCTGATTTTCCTTTTCTCCTTTTTTGATTAATTTTCCCTTAGATTCATAGATGCTAGGGTTGGAAGGGACCTCAATAGATCATCAAGTCCGACCCGCTGCATAGGCAGGAAAGGGTTCTGGGTCTAGTTGGCCCCAGCTAGATACCTACCTAACCTCCTCTTGAAGACCCCCAGGGTAGGGGAGAGCACCACCCCCCTTGGGAGCCCATTCCAGACCTTGGCCACTTTAACTGTGAAGAAGTTCCTCCTAATGTCTAGTCTAAATCTGCTCTCTGCTAGCTTGTGGCCATTATTTCTTGTAACCCCCGGGGGCGCCTTGGTGAATAAAACCTCACCAATTCCCTTCTGTGCCCCCGTGATG
>NW_005842152.1:2096264-2104206 GCF_000455745.1 Alligator sinensis | reverse complement strand
TCCAACTGCGGTCTGACCAGTGCCCGATAGAGGGGAAGTATCACCTCCTTGGACCTATTCGTCATGCATCTGCTGATGCACGATAAAGTGCCATTAGCTTTTCTGATGGCTTCGTCACACTGCCGACTCATGTTCATCTTGCAGTCCACTAGGACTCCAAGATCCCTTTCTGCTTCTGTTTCAGCAAGCAGGTCATTCCTTAGGCAGTAGGTATGCTGGACATTTTTCCTCCCTAGGTGCAGCACTTTGCATTTCTCCTTGTTGAATTGCATTCTGTTGTTTTCTGCCCATATGTCCAACCTGTCCAGGTCTGCTTGTAGCTGTTCCCTGCCCTCCGGCGTGTCCACTTCTCCCCACAGTTTTGTGTCATCCGCAAACTTGGACAGAGTACACTTCACTCCCTCATCCAAGTCGCTGATGAAGACATTGAAGAGTATCGGTCCAAGGACCGAGACCTGCGGGACCCCACTGCCCACACCGTTCCAGGTCGATACCGACCCATCCACTACGACTCTCTGGGTGCGACCCTCTAGCCAATTTGCCACCCACCGGACTGTGTAGTCATCCAAGTCACAGCCTCTTAACTTGTTTACCTGTATGGTGTGGGATACGACCTTCCCTCCCCCTCCCCCACTTTTCTGGCCTGTACATCTGAGCTATCTTTTTTCAGGAAGCCAAAAGTATATTTGTTATGTATAGAAAACAGACACTATTGTAAAATCTCCACCACCCCCACCCCCTCTCTCTGAGTCACTGTCAAGAAAGGTCAAATGAACTCATTTAGCTGCAACATAATCTTTTCTAGTGAGGGAAATTCTGATTTAAATGTTGAGTGTCTCTAATAACCAAGGTTTACTTTTGGTGATATCTTTTATTAGGCCAACTGTATAAGTGGGAGAGATGTCAGACAAGCTTTTGGGCACAAACTGCCATTAAGCTCACTTATGACTCTTATTAAGTGATTGATCATGGGTAATTAAACATAACATAGCCTGGTGAGGAAGTGAGTGTGGAGGGTGGGGGGCATCAGGTGCCTCCTTGGCCCTAGAGTTCAGTCTTCTGTATTCATAGGCAGACCCAAGAAATCCCCAGAGTCTCTACTTTGAACCCTCATACTCAACTCCAAGGCACAGTACTTGAAACATTAAGTGCATCATGTAATATGCTATAGGTAAAAACAGGAAACCAGGCTCTGGCAATATGGTTGGTTAATGTATGCTTAAAAGATCCTGGTGGGGACCATACCATGACTTACAGAGAAAGGCAAAGCAAAACAAAACGGAAACTAAAAGTCCAGTAGCATTCATGGGTGAAGAGGCGAGGTGCCATTCCTGTCCCCAGCTGCTCACCAGGAAAAACCCTGAAGCACTGGATTACCAGTCACCTTTCACACCACAAGCTACCTTGACAGGAGAACTGCAAACATGACTACTTTGTGTGTGCTGATACTGTTCTTTCCAAAAAGTTATCCAGTGTGATCTTAAAATGATATGATTCAGGTGCCTTGCTCCCCACAGTTTTCTGGGGAGAACTTCCCAAAACTACACTACTCTGATAGTTTACATCCTTCCTTTGATTTTCATTCAAAATCTATTCATAGTGTGCTTTGTAATTGGTTTGATATTGTGACAGGTCTGTTTTTAGCCTAAAAAGCTCTCCCCATTCTCTGGTTATCATGGCATCCCTTTAATTTGCTTTGCTTAACTAAACAAGATGCTAAGTTACTTTAATTGCATTCAGAAGAAAGGTCTCCATTCCCTTAACTCTTTGAACTTGTTGAACTGGATTGAAGTCTTTGAACTTGTTGCGGTTTTGAACTCTGGTGACTAGAACAATCATGACCTGATCATATTTTAAAGGGGGTTTTACTAATGCTTTGCACAATGGTACTTCGTCTCTGCTACATATATAGTTTGTCAAATACATCATAAGATTGCAGCTGTTTTCACAGATGTATCACACTGGCAGCTCATGGTCTTCCTATGATTCTGTTGACCTAAAAAATGGAAACAACCTAAAATGTTTGTAAAACAGTGCAACCAGTATGGAGAATGAAATAGAGGAACTGGAAGTCCTGGTATGTGACACAGAACAAGGTGTTATCAGAATAAATGAGACATAATGAAATAGTAGTCAGCAGATATGCAGCCTACAATGCAGATACTGAAACTGTTTAGGAAAGAGAAAAAAAACAAGCAAAGGTAGTAGAGTACTACTGTATGTTAATGAAATGGTAGAGTGCTTGGAAATAAGGTGTGATGGCATATGCCAGTGACAGTCAACCACTTTTCCAGCTGTGGGCCAGAATGGCCCACCTCGAGTTAGAGGTAGGCAGGTGCTAAGACACACCTGCAGTTGGCAGGTGTGTCTTTTTACTCAAAGATACTACTACAAGCTGTTAGGCTTGAACTGTTATATATGCATTATTCTGTGGCAAACTGCCAGCTTTAACCTTTTTTCATCCAGGGTCACAGACTGGTCCAGCAACACTTGTCTGGCCAAGGGGCTGGATGAGTGACACTCCTGATATAAATGAAGTGAGAACCAGGAGGGAAAAAGTGAGGCCATAACAGAGGAATGGAAATTGAGAATAGGAGAACCTAGGCATGGTCTTGAACTGTACAAATATTTGTGCTCAGTCTTCAGTCAGGATGATGCTGGCATACTGCATGACAAGGAGAAAATGAAAGAGGGGAAAGGACTCAAAGAAGCAATTCAACTCTGGGAAAGGGCCAGACTGCTACAGGACTGCAAAAAGTAACACACAAAGGAAACGAGGAGGTCAAAATACATTTGGTGCATGTATACAAATATGAGAAGTATGGGGAATGATTGAGGTAAGTTGGAAGCTGCAGCCTGTGAAAAGAACTATGATCTGATTGGCATCACCAAGACCTGTGGGGACAGCTTTTATGACTGGAATGTCAACATTGAGGGTTACACACTGTTGCAGAAGGACAGCACTGGGGAAAAGGTGGCGGTGTTGCCCTGTATGTCAAAAACATATACACCTGTTCCCTGGTTCAGTAGGAAGAAGACCTCAAAACAGAATGCATTTGAGTGACAATGAAAGGTGAAAGACACAGCACTGATATTATTATTATTGTGAATTTATTATAGGGAACCTAATCAGGAGGTGGATGAGGCAGTTTTTAAGTAGGTGACAAATCAATCCAAAAGCTAGGGGATGGTATTGATTGGAGACTTCAATTTTCTGGACATCTGCCTGAAAAACAATGTAGCCAAACATAAAATGTCAAGCTGATTCCTCACTTGTTTGGAGAACAACTTTCTTTTCCAGAAACTGAAGCATACAACAAGGGAGATTGTTTATCTTGAATCTTGTCATCCAACAGGAAAGAATCTGTGGAGGATGTGAAGGTGACGGGTAACTTGGGAAGACGTGATCACAAGATGATTGAATTCTAGATCCTGAAACAGGGAAAGCATGAGGTCAGCAAAATTAGGATGCTAGATTTCAAAAAGATATATTTAATTTGACTCATAGGGTTAATAGGCATAGTGTCATGGGAGGATAGATTGAAGGATAAAGGTACGCAGGAGGACTGGGAGCATCTAAGGGGCACAGTATTGGAAGCCCAAGAAACTGTCCTGACATGATGGAAGCACAAGAATGGCAAGCGAGCAATGTGGCTGAACAAGGAGTTTCTAAAATGCCTCAAATGCAAATCGAAAGTATGCAAGTCACCAAGGGAGCATATCAAGAACCTGCAGGGACGAAATCAGGAAGACAAAGATAAAGAACAAGGCAACATCCTGGCAAAGGAGGTTAAAGACAAGAAGAAATTCTATAACTGTTAGCCTGAAAAGAAGGACCAAGGAAGCTGTGTGCCCTCTCTCAACAAGCCAGGGTGGAACTCCTAACCAAAGATGCAAAGAAGGTGCAGCTACGCAACAGGTACTTTGCCTCAGTTTCACAAAAAAAAAAAAAATTAAGATGCAGCCAAACACCTAACAGGGATTATCTGGATAAGGAGGGGGCCAAGCTGAGGGAGGAGATGTCGAAAGAGATGGTCAGAGATCTTTAGCTGGGTTTGAATGAATTCAGGTCAGCAGGGCTGGATGAACTTAATCCCAGGGTACTGAAGGAACTAACAGAGGAGCTCTCAAAGCCCTTGACGCAATGATCTTCTTGAAGTCATGGCAGATGGGCAAGGTACAAGAGGTCAGGAAAAGGGCCAGTGTAGTTTCCCTTTTTTAAAAGAAATGAAGAGGAGGAACTAGGGAACTAGAGACCAGCTAGACTCACCTCAATACCTAGGAAATTACTGGACTATAACATAAGCAGGGACCTTTGTTTTCCCTGATAAAAAAATAGCAAATTCTCTGATGAAAAATGCAGATTCTCTGATAAACCCCCCAAAATCCACAATTAAAATGAAATGCCACTATAAATATAGGTATCAATTGAACATAATATTTTATTGCTATATTTACAGTTTTAAAGCAATTTGTAAGCTTACTAGTGTCTCAATCACTATAATAAAATAAATTCTAAATAACTATAAATTTTGGTATTTGATCTTGGGTTTTTATCATAGAAAACCAGTGCTCCCCTGCCCTCTTAGCTCACAAAATGCAGGTCCAGGACCCTCACTCCCCACCCACAGCTCTCTGGTCCTGTCGGTGCCCACCATTCCCCTGCCACAGCCCCCTGACCCATTTGGTGCCCCTCACTCTCCTCCACAACCTCCTCAGCCCTGCTGGTGCTCTTCACTCCACCCCTACAACTCTTCTGGCCTGCTGGTTCCCCCTGCTCCACTCCCACATCCCCGCTGGTGCCCCTTGCCTCCCACCCACAGCTCCCTTCCCCCCTCAGCGCTGCTGGAGGGGGGCCCCCAGCTGCCAGGGCTAGGGACCCAGATTTGCACCCAAGCCCTAGCTGCCTCCCATGGGAGGCAGCAGTTGCTGCAGTGAAGCAGAGGGCAGAGCCTGGCTCCACTCTCCCCTGCAGGTGGCATGATTGGAGTGGAGCATGTGTGGGGGTTGGGGTGGGCTTTCATTAGGCCAACTAAATAGTTGGAAAAATGTTTCTTTGCAAACTTTCTGGTACAAACACCGTTCTTCAGGCAGAGAGAATCTATTTGCTTGGAAAAAAAACTTTTTTCCAACTATTTAGTTGGTCTACTAAAAGATCTACCCAAAGAACCTTGTCTGCCTATGTCCTTAGACTAGCATGGCTACAACCAACACCCCAGCTTGAAATCACACCCAGAACACAGTGTATGCTTAAATTATGCAATCTCTTAAAACAGGGCAACTTTGAAAATCAAATTAAGTTAGTGGCTGAAAATGAGATCTGATTCATGGAACTTCTAACATGGTTTGAAATTCAGCAGGCTTTGATTTACCAAGCACACAACAAGCTGATGGAGTTGATAAGTTGGGTCGAAGACATGGCATCACAACAACTTTCAAACTGTGAATGTGAAAACCAGCGGAGACAAGAACTGTTCCAGGAAGTTGAATCGGTAGTCCAAGTACAATCAGTCACTACCACCTTGGTTTAAACAACTGGCTGTCTCCTTTTTTAGAGGTGCTTGCATTTTTTACTCAAATTAGGTGTCTTTTCTAACTTGTGAACCCCAGCTATTTAAATCAATCCCTGGATGGCAGCAAGAGCATAACAACAAACGTGTTGCTTACATATTCTTTGTCAAAGAATGACAGATGCCGTGACTGACTGTTTTGGGGTTCTGTTTCTGATAGGTTTCCACATGTCTACAACTTGGCAAAATGCTGCTTTACGATTCCAACCCATTCAGTGTATGCAGAACATGCGAGCTCAGTGTATGGACAGGGGTTCACACTGCAGAGACTGAGGATGTCAGCTGCAACTGCTGGTGTGTGCTGCAGGCTAGCATTTAACAACTAACATGAATTGTTTCTATCCAGGTTAGCATTATTTAGCATTTCTAAACTTTCTGTAGAACACTAATAATAACTTAGTGTTAGATGATATGTCACAATTCATACTGTGTATACATTTCTATTCATAATATATTTAAATGTTATACTTAGATGTATTATAAACGCAGTAATTTCATTTGATAGTATCATGGAATTTGTTATTTAATTATGCAGTTTTTGCCCTTCTGCTAATCAGCAGTGAGGGACAGGGCCACTGCAAAATGCCTGCAAAATCAATTCTGCACACCACAAGGAGGCTACAAAAACCCTTTGTCTCACTGCAATTTAAGCAGAACCCTACTCATGGGTATCTCTCTCAACTAGTTATTGTTTTTCTATTCTTAGATGCATTAATGTTTCCCATTCATGACTTTGGGCACTGTCAAAGTCAGTGTTTCCCAAAGAGCATGCCTAGAGTACCAGGAGAGCAAGCTAAAGTAAGCCACAAGATCCCTCTGCCAATGAGGTAAATGTTCTTCCCCATTCATCACCCTGTGCCTGCCCCTAGTCCTCTAGGGACTGCCATCACTGCTGCTGCCTTTCCCGTGCTCAGGCACCCTCTGTGCTAGCCCCCTCGCCCACGTGCTCTGCTACCAGTATGTAGGTGGGCAGATGTAGACAGAGCCATGCTTTGTGGCCCAGCTGGTCCCCTCTGCTTCTCCCATGCTCTCGGGGCCAGCAGAAGGGGCTGCAGGGTGGGTCATCAGTGTTGGATCTCACAGGAGCAGCCTCAGCCCAGGGAATTGCCCTTGCCCTGTGGTATTGTCTACGGTTACCATACATCTGGGTTTTCCCGGACATGTCCTCTTTTTTTGGCCCCCTGTCCTCATCTGGGCAGGTTTTTTAAATCTGAGCAAATGTCCGACTTTGCACGAGCAGCTTGGATGCTTGAGGCAGGGAGCAGCTGGCAAAGTGATTGGCTGTCGGGGCTAACATGCTCTGCACACGTGCCCCTGGCAAGTAATCGTGTGTGCTGGCAGTAGCTGTGTGGGCAGCAGGGCTGGGGGGACGGGGCTCCAAGTCAGGATTGAGGGGCACCAGCCGGGCTGGGGGGCAGGCGGCTGCAGATCAGGAGTGAGGGGCACTGACAGGGCTGTGGGAGCAGGGGCTTAGGAGTGAGGGACAGAGGCAGGGCACAGGGTTATCACTGCCCCGCACCCCCAATCATATACCCCTCCCTTTCTCTGCCCCCCACCCCACCACAGGTGTCCTCTTTTTTGATCTTGGAAATGGGGGCGTGGGGAGAGGACAGACAGGGAAAAGAGCAAGGCCCAGCAGGGTGAGGTTCTTCCCCATCAGACCTAAGTGGCCCAGCTAGATAAGTGTTTCTCAACCGTTTTAGCTGCCAGGCCTCCCTCCCCATGTGCTCTGACTGGAGCTCTAGCTGTGCGCTTGCCAACGGGGCGCTGTGCAAGTCAGAAAGTGGCCGGAGGGGCCTGAGAACCACTGGGGCAGAGTAGGGTGACCACCTGGCCCTAATCGGGTGGGGCGGTCGGGAGTGGGATGGTCAAGTCCCGGTCCCAGGCTGCACAAACCCGGGACGGCGCGCGTCCTGCATTCGCGGCATGGTGCAGGGATGCGGGTTTCCCCGTGGGGGCGGGCGGCGGTCCAGCCGGAGCGGGGACGCTTGGGGCTGCCAGGACCGGGCTGCAGGGGGCGCCACATGCACCTGCGCGCCCACAGACATGCACGTGGCCTGAAAGCGCTGGGCAGTGGGGAGTGCAAGTCCCTGCAGGTAAGCCTATGGGGCGCAGGGGACATGGGAGGGTGCAGACTGAGGCCCTCAGGATGAGGGAGGGAGTGGGGGTGGGGCGCGGGCCGCTGCCCAGTGGGGACACTGCATGGGGGCGCGGGTGCAGGGCTGGGACCGGGACAGCTCGCCCTGGTGGCGCGGGGGAGGGCGGCTCCTCGCCACCGTGCACAGCCCCGAGGAGTCCATGGGGGCAGGCGCGCCCAGGTCTGTGCTGGGCTCGGGGCTCCCCCCCGGGGGGGCCCCCCCCGCGAGGGGGGA
>NW_005842152.1:2085716-2096106 GCF_000455745.1 Alligator sinensis | reverse complement strand
GCCGGTTCCCCCCCCCCCTCCCCTCCCCGCCTGGCGCCGCGGACAGCGCCCGACGGCTGCAGCGGTCTGTGCCCGGGCGGCGGGGCCCCGGGGCTCGTTCTC
This sequence comes from Alligator sinensis, assembly GCF_000455745.1. Classification (NCBI taxonomy): domain Eukaryota; kingdom Metazoa; phylum Chordata; order Crocodylia; family Alligatoridae; genus Alligator; species Alligator sinensis. The sequence goes on along the minus strand of NW_005842152.1, from coordinate 2,096,004 downwards.
CTGCGCTGTGCGGCGGAAGGGCCGGGGCTGGGGCCGCCTCCGTTACCTCACCCGGAGCTCCCGGCTCTTGCTCCGTCCTTAAGGACCCAGCGTGGTCCCGGCCCCAGTGCGCTCCGGCCTCTGGGCTCTGCCTGCAGCCGGCCTGGCCCTGGCAACGCGGAGCTGGCACCACCCGGAGCCCGCGCCCGCTCCTCTGGGTGCTCCTGCAGGGACCGTCCAGGTCCTCCGCTTTGGACCTGGTGCAGGAGAGGGCAAAACCCCGGTCCCGGTCTGCCCACGGGGTGAAATTCCTTCCCCTTCTGCTGCTGAGTTCAGGAGGAGGATGTCGAGGTGACTGCACATCAGCTCAGGGGATGTTCCTGCATTGCCTTTCTTCCTGAGAGCAGCCCCTACCCGCAGGACAGGGTTTCTAATGAGGCTGAAGTTGGTTCCTGGTTCCTTTTTCAAAATTAATCTAGACTTAAAAAAGGTAGCTATTAATGAATTGCACATTTTATATAGAGAGAAATTCTTTAGCTATGCATATGTACTAATTAATATGTAATCAAGTACAGAGCCGTAAATAAAGGTCAGATTAAGATGTGATTATGGGACCAAGTACTTCTTGGGCCACCCCAAACTTCTTGTCACTGAGAGACTGTCCCAAAAAACCCTGACCACAGTCCTGCCTGGTCCAAAGCGCAGTTTAGCTATGCCAGCCTGCAAACTGACACCCCTGTGCCCACTGTACTAAGTATAATGGCTCAAATAAGGAAGTGGCTCTTGGGATGGGATTATGGCTAGAAGTCCTGTTTTTTGGGCAACCCCACATCGTACCTCTGTGGCACCGGGGCAGTCTCCTGGACACATCTGACCAGAGTCTTGCCTTGTGCACAGCACAGATTGTTCATGCTAGGCTGCGAAGTGGCAGCCCCCAATGCCTACTGTACTAAATACAGTAATGGCTTGAATAAGGAACTGACTTCTGGTCTGAGGTTATGATTGGGAATCCTTTTTGGGCCACTCCACCCCATGTTGCTGTGCCACCGTGGGACTCTGGCCATGCTTTGGCCGTGCCAGGCTGCCAACCGACAGCACCTCAACCACTGTTCTAAGTATAATGGCTCAAATAAGGAACTGGTTTCGGGCTTGGGTAATGCCTGGAAATCCTTCTTGGGTCACCCTACACCATGCCTCTGTGGCACAGGGGGACTCTCCTGGACATCTCTGGCAAGGGTCTTTCCTGGCCCAAAGCGCAGTTTGTGTATACCAGGCTGCCAACTGACAGTTCCCCCATGCCCGCTGTACTGAGTATATGGGCTCAAATAAGGAACCAGTTTTGGCTGGGTTTATGGTTGGAAATCTATTTTGGGCCACCCCACATCATGCCTCTATACCACCAAGGGACTCTCCTGGACATCTCTGACTAGATCGTCTTGCCCGGCCCAAACCACGGCTTGGCCGTGCCAAGCTGCCAGCTGACAGACCCCTCCTCCCCTCCCCTGCTTCCCACTGTACTGAGTATATGGGCTGAAGTGCGGAATTAGCTTTTGGGCTGGGATTATGGAAGGAAATCTATTTTGAGCCACCCCACACCATGACTCTTTGGCACCAGGGGACTCTCTTGGACATACCTGACCAGAGTCTCACCTGACCCAAAACGTGATTTTTTGGTGCCAGCCTGCCAACTGACAGCCCCGCATACCCACTGTACTAAGTATAATGGCTCAAATAAGGAACTGGCTCTTGGGCTAAGATTATGTCTGGAAATCCAGGTTGGACCATTCCATGTCATGCCTCCGTGGCACTCTCCTGGACATCTCTGACCTTAGTCTTTCCTGGCCCAAAGTACAGTTAGGCCTTGCCAGGCTGCCAGCTGACAGCCCCACAAGCCATTGTACTAAATATAATGACTTGAATAAGGAACAGTTTGGGGGCTGGGATTAGAGATGGAAATGCTTCTTAGACCACCCTACACCCAGAGATGTGGGGCGGAAAATTTTCCAGTGCTTTATTTTCTGTGGGAAATTTTCTATTTTAAAAAATTCATTGTTTCATAAAATTCATTAGTAAAAATGGATGGATGCCAATACAATATTAGGCAAGCTTGGCAGTTTCAAAGTTGTAATTAATGTTTTTCAGGTGATTATCCCTAGGAATTGTGTGAGAGTACACCTATGTTTTATTGATTTGTAAACAGGAGCGTAAATACACTCACATAATAATCCAAACCAAAAATCAAGTTATGAATTCACCTAATTGGCTGTGTACGTCAAATAAAAACCAAAGCTAAAATTCTTATTTCATCTCAGACTGCAAGTGAAAGCAAAACCAAAACTGTGATTAATTTTTGTTTCTTTTTTAGTTCAGCAAACACACAGAGCAGTCTCTCATTTCTTTTCTTGAGTTGGGGAAGTTGGAAGTGTTTGCATAAGATCTGTTAGGTTTTTTTTTAGTTCTTTTGGTTTGAAGTAGTCATAATAATGCCTAACCCCCCCAAAAAACAACTGGTGTGTGGCATCATTATAGTGAAGTTCAAGCCACTGAAGAAAGGAAGGAAGTTGGTAGATGTAAATATTAAGGGCAGGAGTATGCTAACAATGCAGCAAGAATGAAGAAACATTTAATAACATGTAGAAACAGCCCTGAAAGAGTACAAGCCACATACAGAAAGCACAATGAAGTGGTGGAAAAACATCATCTGAGAAAAGTCTACTTCAGGAATCCTATGTAAGTAAACAAATTAATATGATAAATAACATACAGTATAGACTAACATCTATATTGTTTTAAAACATAATTTTAAAAGTTGTTGATGCAACTTTGGGCTATTTATTTAAAATATTTGTATCCTGCTTTTCTGCTTGCACTAAGCACCCAAAGTGGCTTACGTTTAACAATAATTTTTTTAAAAATTACATAATAGATAAATAGTTAACTATTTTAACCCAGCCAAGCAAGCTTAGCCCTCTAGCTGATGGCAGAGCCAGACTATACTTCCCTCTGGCTCTGTGGTCCCAGGGCAACTGAGCAGCAAGGTGAGCAGCGGAGTGTTCTTTCTGGCAGGGATGTGGGAAGCAAGCTCCCTGCCACTTCTCCTCCTTCTGATGGATGAGGCCAGACCAGAATAGGCTAAAATAATATTTTTCTCCCTTTTGTTGCAGGAACTTGGTAGCTCAAGTGAAATAGTAGATTCGCAAAAAATGGAAAACAAAAATGTTGAGCTGCCAGGTCTGGGGGAAGAAGCAGCAGGATCCTCGCTTTCAAGATCACTGTCACCAGATATGCGATCCACCACGAGTAGCTGTTCAAAATAGTCAAGCTTTTTATCAAAGTTTGTGGACCAAATGTCAAAAGGACATCAAGAAAAAGTAGATGAGACATTAGCTCGAGCTATATTTGCAAGTGGTATACCTCTTTCCATAACTGAAAATCAATAGTGGAAGGAACATTAGAAACTAATTTGCCACTGCCACATTATTGCTTATCACATTCTCTCTTGAATAGAGAGTATGACTGAGTTCAAACAATGGTTATTCAAAGGATTGGTCAAGCAGAATCACTGACTCTGATGTCAGATGGATGGACTGATATACAAGGAAATCCTTTATTGAACATTATGTTAGCAACACCTGAGCCAATATTCCCAAAAGCAATTGCTACCAAATCTTCTCATCACACAGGTGTATACAGGCTATGTCCTTTGTCAGAAGATTCAACCCATGAGCAAGACAGCCAAATACATTAAATGAGGATAGTTTGCCTTTAATATTTGCCATGCAGCTTTCATGTTACTCACATTATCAGATACAAGGGCTTGTACCCTGGAGGGGCCTGCACTTTCAATCTCTTCACTCATAGCCAAATTTAATAATTTGATTTCACCTCAAGACAGAAAGGAGAAATAGACTAACAAATGAATGCACTGCTAAGCTTGTTTCTGTTTCTCAAAATCTCTTGCTTCTGGAGAATCAGTCAGAAGCACAATTAGTGAAGAAGATGCAGTGGGATGAAAAGCTGCCCTGGCCCATAGACTCATTGGTAAAACGATCCTTTAGCGAAAGAGAATGTGGTTCAAGTAGTTTTGAATTAGATTTGCCTCAGTCTGATTCTGTGATGGAACTGATAAGTGCGAGTGATTCTACAGACAGTGACAGTGAAACTGGAGGTGCCGCAATGACCTCAGTGGAAGAGAGTTAAACTCTGTTGAAGTAAATGAATGGACAACCATGATATATCATGCACAGTTCTTTGGGTGTACTAAAATTGGTGTGTCAACAGTTTTCAGTGCTTTGGGTTTTTTTTCTTAAATTTAAACAATGTAAGGAAAGTACATGCTATTGTGTATTCTCTTTATGTTTTTACAAGTATTACAGTAAAAATAATTTATTTCCACATAAAGCTTTGAATTTGTTTGGATATAACATTTAAACCACATTAAGTGTGCTGTATTCAATTTTGTTCGTAATCAGATACTTCAAATACTTTTGGCTACTGGGACATAAAATGAACATGGGGGTACTTTTTTAGTTTTGTTTACTAAATATAAGTGAAATAAACATGCTAAATCAGATCATGCTTTATTTAGGGCATTGGTACATTTTCCAGAAAACCCACATCTTTGGTAGTTTTGAGCTTCTTTATTGCACTTAATGTTAGACTTGTAACACAAATGATTTCTAAGCCTAGTTTTATTTTCTGGGTGTGTATGTAGATTAATATATTAAGTGCAGAGCTTAGTTGCTGATGCCGAGACTACTTTATCCTGTTTTGTCAGAGAGGCTCTCTCATGTTGCTAGGACGTGGATGAAGTGTCTGTAGCATGAACATGTCATATCTTTTAAACTGTTCTACTTCACAGTGGTCACATGCTGCGCAAGCCACAGGCTGCACCCGCAAGGGCCACATGTTGCTTATGCACAACGGTGAGCTACAGGTGCCTGATCCATTTGCCACGCAGATGCCCTTGTCACTGCAGTACATCCCACACAGGCACCCCTGCCCCCACTGCTGCACTGCACAGGCACTTCCTCATCCATCCCTTCCTTTTCCTCCTCCACCACTGCACCACACACCCATGTGGGCACCCCTTCCGCCACTGCACTCTGCACCTGCACAGCCTAGATCCTCCCTGCACATCTGCCTGCGCACTATTCCCATGTCCAAGGGCAGGAAGCAGCTGCTGGGGACAGAGAAGATTGCAGTGTGTTTTACATATTTAGCAGTAATGGGAAAGAATAGTAAGGAAAAATAACTGGAAGAAGGTTACATTGTAGATAGTTGAAGGACAAAGCCTTGGCTGGGATAAGCTAGTTGGGGCTGGTTCTGCTTTGAGCAGGGGGTTGGATTAGACGTGGCCAACTGAGGTCCCTCCCAACCCTCATTTTCTATAACCCAGCAGAGGAGGTGCCTAGGGGCCTGCTGTCTGGGGAAGGCAGCCCCAGGTGCCCCTGCCTGCCTCCTGTTTCCACTCTGGACAAGACATTATTGCAGTAGACATTGTACATTGCAAGATCTTGTGTTCATCCAAGTTCTGCAAGTAAGAAAACAGGGTTTCTTTCTTAATGCCACATCTTCTTCTTTATATATTTAGCTAATTATCTTCAAGAAAGCAGTTTCTTTATGGTTTATGCAATATCCATGGAAATAGTATTCTTAACTGTCCTGAAACTGCTGAGCCTGCCATAATGTACATACATTCTTTACCAATGTTGTGTGTTTGTTTTAATCATAGACAAGAAGAGCGTGTGGTTTCTGCTCTACGTAACGAGACTGGCTACGTAGACCTAAAGTAGATCAGCACACTTGTGGGTTTTTAAAGCTTTTCACTGAAGACTTTTGAGTTGCAGACAGAAGAAATGGATCTTGCAAATGAAGATGCAATGCCGAATACTATGTTTGATTGGGACTATCTTCTGTGGGAAGTTCGTTTATTTTTAGTAGTACTTGGCTTTTTCTTCTACTTAGGTGTGTTTCTTCTGTCTCACTTGTTGTCCTCATGGATCAGTGTCACCTACCGTACCTTTTCATCAAAGGAGAAAGTCTTCTGGAACATAAAAGTCACACGTGGTGTTTTTGGACTTCAGAGTTGGGTTTCTGGCTTGTGGGCCTTACTCATAGATCCTGTTTTTCAAGCTGACAAAGTATATTCCCAGCAGAAATGGAGCTGGTTTACCTGTTTAATAGCATCTGGATTCTTCTTACTTGAAAATGTAGCTGTTCATTTGTCTAACTTTATTTTCAAGACATTTGATGCATTTGTAGTAGTACATCATTTCCTTGCCTTTGTTGGCTTGCTTGGTCTGATACTTAACACCAAGTCTGGACACTACCTACCCTTGATGGGCATGCTACTTGAGATGAGTACTCCGACCACCTGCATCTCCTGGCTGCTTTTAAAGGTAAGATTTGATCATTGCCTTGTGTTCATTAGTTAAAATAGAAATTGCCCTTGTAATCCAGATGTTGCCTGTTCCCCTTATACAAACCCACAAGCAAAGAAATACTAGCCTCCAAATCGGAAGATTACTTCTAGGATTGAGAGGGAATTTTTCTTTGAAATTGGGAGTGAATCAAACCATATTGAATTTAAGCCCCTGAAAAGTAGTTAAATAGGGCTAAAGTCAGCAAGAGTTAAATCCCTGCAAGTAAGGCACTACAATGCGTAATTTGCAGGCACCAGGCTGCTGGAGTTGAATCCAGAATCTGGAGTTAGGTGTCCTGACTCCTTTTGCAATGCATGAAGAGATAGGTGCCTCAGAGTGGCAATTCCAAAAGCTCATTTTTAAGTGACTAGTTCTAGGTAGAGATGTAAAATTTCCAGAAATGTTGAAGCCATGGGAAAAAAATGTTTTTTTCCCCAATTTTTTTTGAAAAATTGAAATATATCCAGTACTTATTTTCTTACCACCCTTTGCAGATCTAAATTCACTTTGTTAGTTTAAGAACATAAAATGTATTATGTATAACTTGGTTTGCTCATAAAATTATCGTGTTTGGTGTATTTATTAAATTTAAAAGTATAGTTTATTCAGACAATAATTATAAATTTACTAATTTAATTTACTTTAAAATGTTTTTAATTTTTGTTACAAATGAAGCTACAGGCTGCTGAACTGTAAGGAACCTAGCATCTCTTAGTTTTTGCCATTTTAAGAGAGGCAGGCAAAAATTAAAGTTGAAAAGGTAAGAAACTGTTAACCTGGTAGTGAAACAGAGAAAGTTAATATGTATTCTGGACTTAGTCTCTGTCATATTGAATGAAATAGTTTGAATGTTTGTAAAGATTGCCCATTAGCCAGTTTCAGGAAGAAGATAGGATCTATCTCCTTATCTAGCTCAATTAAGGTTTTAGGCGAAGTCAGGACATTTCGCACGTAGCTCCAAAACAATGAGCTAGATAAGGAGATAGATCCTATCTTCTTCCTGAAACTGGCTAATGGGCAATCTTTACAAACATTCAAACTATTTCATTCAATATGACAAGTAAGATCCGAGCCCAAATTTGGGAGTAGTGACAAGTTGAGTAGGAGGAGCCCACTGACGTCAGCTCGCTCAATAAAATGTGTAACTTCCTGTCCCAATTTGGAGGTGACTTCACTTGCAGAACAACGAAGGAAGAATCGCAAGTATAAGTTCAGATTAGATTGATCGCCTAATCAAGCCTCTCCGTGAACATGAATCTCTTAGTTCACGCTGAAGCCGCGGAGCGCCCGAAAGGGACTGAAGGAAGGGGACGTAGTCCTATCACTGGTGAGCCCAGCTCATTGAATCGTATTGCTGAGGCCAGCCTATTGAACCGTACTACTGAGGCCAACCCATTAAATCGTACTACTGAGGAATGAAACCATATTTTGGTATTTGGCTTCTCGGAATTCTAGGATTGTAAGTATATTATGAAAAATAACAGTATTGATTCAAATTTAACTTTTAGTTGTAATTGTAGTTGTTTTTGTAACACTAATTCTTATAGCATTGTTTGGGAAGGAAGTGCATTTGGAGCATTGTTTCTGATATATGTAATTATTGTGTTTTTAATGTTTGTGGTGTTTCTTAAAGCTAAGCAGTGTTATATACGTAGTAAAGAGTTTTAAAATAAAATTGTGTTGTATAAATTAAGTGTGTAATCATTGTGAAATCGTGCAATCAGCTAACTACTCCCCCAGCCAGTGCATCAAAACGAATCAGTAAATTGTGTGGGATTTTCTCTATTCCATAACCCACTAGAGACAGTCTCCTCCACCGTGTCAAGCAGATACAGAAAGCACTGATTTTTAGAGGAAGAGCTGAGAAAAAGGGAAAAAAACTCCAAGACTCATTGAATACAAATTTGCTACATGAAACTTTATTTCCACCGTGTCAAGCAGATACAGAAAGCACTGATTTTTAGAGGAAGAGCTGAGAAAAAGGGAAAAAAACTCCAAGACTCATTGAATACAAATTTGCTACATGAAACTTTATTTAATCAGTCCCATTTTCTGAGCTATCACTATCAGCAGTTTCTGCTTCTTCTGATCCTTCATTTTTATCATCTTCATGGACTTCTGAAAACTGAAGATTTTCCCAGACTGAGACAAGCTTCTTTACTCTTTCACATGTTAGTTTATTTCTTAATATAGCGTGAGTATACCCAAACATAGACCAGTTTCTTTCACATGCTGCAGAAGATGGAGGAATCTGAAGCAGGTGAGAAGCAAGAGGAGTCAGAGGCAGTGTCGTATAAAGGCCTTGCCACCATGTTGCAGGAGGGATATACTTGGCAGAATTCCAGACTGCATTCCTGGACCAAATACCTGAAGATGTTCTGTAATCTGCAACATTTGAAAGTACCTTTCCAACATCAAGTCCTAAGTGTGTTGCTTGTTTTGTAATCCAGCCAAATAGTAGCAGTGCTATCATCACTAACATTTCTGCTTTTGAATCTTGGATCCAAGAGATTTGCAGCAGCATGGGCAATTATTTTCCTGATTTTCAGGTGTCATCTTGTCTACAAATGAAGCTACTAAGAGTCTTTTGTATACAGTTGGTTGCAGTATTGGGTTACTTGAGGCTGTTGATTGAGACACCTTTGCGATGCTGATGTTATAGAAGAAGACACAGCAGCAGCGGTAGGAGGACTTCTGGATCAAGAATGTTGGAAAGAGCTACCTGCATTTTCATCATCATGATCTACCTCCTCACTTACACCCATGAAGGATTTTTTTAATGTCTGCAGGACACTCCTTACATAAAAGGATGTGTTTGGTCATCCTAGTAGGATTTGAAAACACATATTTCATTTGACAGTATTTGCAAGTCACATTTTTTTTCTCAGAATAACTTTCAGTGTGGAAATGCTTCCATATGCTAGAAGTTGGTTGCACGATTTTGCTGAGGGAGAACAAAGACGCATGTAATTTAGTGGCTAGTTTGCGTATATAAACACTAAGCTACAGCATGTACACATTTAGTAATGGATGGAGGAGAGGCCTCCTCAGTTAACTGTGAAGAACTTCCCTGCCCTGCAGGCCTCACCTCACTGCTAAGTGTTACCAGATTTGCCCATCACCTTGGGGTGTGCTCATTTATTAGGGATACATTTCTACGGTCTTTGTAATTCTACCAATGTGCTGCTTGTGTTACTTGTGTTTCTGTACAGAGCTGTATCTCTCCCTTCTGCAAGCCCTCACTCCCAATGGAGCTATCTTGCAGGACTCAGTCTCAATGGGGCTGGGTTCCTCCAGTCACCAAATCAGTCATCCACACAAACACACACAAATTAATGTGACATGCCTGACCCAGCCGGGTTGATCAGCATGGACAGGCTGACACCTTCATATACCAATAATCAGTTCATCAGAGCAACATTAAACTGCAGTCAGACACAAGCACACAGGTAAACAGAATACCTCTGAATCCGGCTGGGTGTCCAGCTGACACCCTCAAGGGCCAGCATTCAGTTCATTAGGGCACGTGAGAGCCAAACTGGGTCAATCAGCCTGTACAAGCTGATCCCCTTATGTGTTTCAAACTCAGTACGTCCCAATCTTTAGGCTCTTGATGAGCACACCCCACAGTATTTTTGGGCTTCACAGGGATCTTTAGCTTAGGTAAAAGAAGTGTTGCTGCAGAGCAAGTGGGGAAGGAGAAGTAGAGAAGGAAAAATATACCCAGTTACTAGTTACCTATTGCTGAGTATATGAAATATATAATGGTACTAGTAGTAATAGACATGCAAAAGAAAAACAAACACAAACAATTACAGTACTACCCTGGTTTCACTAAGTATTTGGGGAAACTTAGCTCAAGCTTAACTAATACAGTTCAGGTT
>NW_005842152.1:2081945-2085651 GCF_000455745.1 Alligator sinensis | reverse complement strand
GTTATCTGGTTTGGAACATCTCAAGAAACTGATTGATAATCAGGAAAACATAAGGTTAAGGAGTAACCAGACACTTAAAAGCCAGCTTGAAATTCCTATGGATAGCAGATATACTGATGGGATATCTCATGGTTTCTTCGGAAACAATAGATAGCTTGCAGCATCAGGGTTTTCGATTTTTACTTGTGAACAAGCTTCAGCTGTAGCTTAGCATGACTTTTCCAGATCTTACTATGGTCTTATTAACAGACTTAAGGCAGTCATAACCTTTTGTGGGGAGAACTTCCACCAATTATCCCAGGAAAAGTATGACAACACTTGTGGTCAGGGCTCCAATGGGCTGGACACTGTGATGAACCCTTTACCTTTGTTCAAGTGTTGCCCACACCCCCTCTGACTCGGTCTCTTGCCTCTGCATTCCCTAACCCAGCAACCGAGTTTTAGTCAGTCAAGTTTAGATAGGCCTCCCATAGTGGGACTGGGGAATGTACGGCCTGAGATGCCTATTAAACAACTTTACTTCTGCTTAGTTCTGGTTAGATTGGGCGGGGAGGTCCTTTGTAAATCCAGATTAGAACTGGTCTGATAAATGCTGAGCTGGGTGTGTGAAAATGTGAGTTGATTAGCATTTGGAGCACAGATTCCCCATCATGCAGTGCTCCCCTGCTTCTCTGATCCCAAAATTCACTGTAGTCTTTGCTTTGGGCTTTCTGTTCTCCATCTCCCATGTAAATGTATGGTCATCTGGTTCCATCTCAGTTGCAAATGAGACCTAGGGCAGTTGCTCCCTTATCTGGAGGGCTTTAGGTATGTCTCCCACTGCATCTTAATCAGTTTTGTTTGGGGGGGGAAGGGATTCTTTGTGAGTCAGACAGGCTGCGTCCTGGGCCAGGGTTCCCCAACAACATGGAGCTGAGAGGTAACATAAGGTTGGGTGATTTGTCACAAAACAGATTAATAGGAATTCAATTATGAATTACATAGGTTATGAAAATATACTAATGCAGCTAAAAATATAGTTTAATATACTGAATTCAGAGAAATTTAAACCCTTAGCTTTCAATAAAGAAGTATACTTTGTTTTAGCTCCTTTGTGCTGATTCTGTACTTCTGTGGATCTCAAGGTCACAGGGCCAGGAGGAGGGAGGTTCCCTCCAACTCCAAGGGTAGCAATACATGAACACCTTGTCTTAAACATTTTATTCATCATTGTAAAAGAAAACATTTCATAAGAGGTTTTTTTACATTTTTCCAAAAACTTCCCATTTTTCCAATTTTTTGGAATACAAAAAAAAGCCCTCCAGGAGAGAAAAATGGGAGAAAAAGGTTTTTTTTCCCCCAAAAGGTCTCTCTTTTTTCCAGGCTTTCACATCTCTACTTCTACGCAGGTCCTTAATTGGAATTATGAGCCATAGTTATTACCTGCATTGTAGGTGTTTAGTAGGTTGTCTACTGACAAAAGAGGCAAAAGGTCTACAGTCTGATCACTTGTGTTTTACATGATAAAGCACTAGAATAAATGGTTATCCCATTGTCTATCTGGCTACCTGTGATCGTGCAAGATGGGTTCTCACCTATACTGCCTGGGCAGAGGAGTTTGACATGTAGCCTGGCAGCAGGTGGTCTTGGATTTACTGAGTTCTTCAATTTTATCTCCAGTCCATTCCACATATTTATACATGGGTTGCTCTAGTAAACCTTTTCTGATTTGGTTTATTTAAATGTATTTGTTTTATTGAGACATGGGAATTGGATTTATGTCCTTGGGAAAATTACAGCTTTTAGTAAATATGTTTTCTTATCTCCCTTCACCATTTTGGCCTGTTGCTTGACACCAGTGTTTCTTTTTACCTTGTTTTACAGTTTTCTCTTTGTTTTTACAACTCCTCCAAAAAACATAACACAAATATATCTACTATAGGAAAACTGTAGTAAGTTTAGTGATGTCAGTTACTACTGCTACTACTAACAAACAGTCTTAATCTAACCTATAATGTATTAATAATGATACATATTTTTAGGCTCTATTATATAATGTTTCTCTTCAGGCCTTTTGCTTTATTTTTAATTTGAAAAATGAGGCTGTAAAATGAACCTGCTGGAAGAGGAGGAAGTAGTTCCCATTTGTATCATAACCTGGTGATTAGAGGACATGCCCAAGAAATGGAAGATTTATGTTCTAGACTGTCCACAGCCTGATGGAATTCAAACACTTTCCACCCCTCCTGTTGACTCACCGTGAAAAGACAGGTTCAGGGGAGCTAAAGGACAGAGCATGCTCAAGTATGATAACCACTATCTAGCCTAGCAGTTAAGGCTTGGGAGGGGTATCCTGTTTTAGGTTTATGTTCTATTTACTACTTAAGCATTTTCCATCAGAACAGTCATGGGAAACTCATCTGCTGCCACTGCCACCCCAGCCCCTGCTGCTGCTTCTGCCACCTAGGGCAAGGACCCTGGTAATTACACCCCTGCTTCTGCTTTATAAAGACCATGTGCATTGTTGTCTTGAAGCAGCAATCTCATTTCTTGTCTCTGTGTTTTCCAGGCTGGCTATTCTCATACCATTTTCTGGAAGGCAAACCAGTGGCTCATGATCCATCTGTTTCACTGCCGTATGATGCTTACTTATCACATGTGGTGGGTGTGTATTTCCAATTGGAATGATGTGGTGGAAAATCTTGGACTTCTGTATTTTATTGTCTTATTCCTGGGATTAGCTTCTGTGTCAATAATTCTTAACCCATACTGGACGTACAAAAAGACTATGCAGGTTGTCAGTCCGACTGACCGGAATTTTCCACATGCAGAAGTGAAAAATGGACAGTCTGGGAAGCTGAATGGTGAAACAATCCAAAAGAAGAGGATATAATACTGAAACAGCTGGTTGTTAGCTTAGAAGCAAAATAACACCAGAAGAATATAATGCAAGTAGAGCTGCACTGATGCATCAGTCTGATATCTGTATCAGCCGATATCCCTCCTTAAAAATTGGCTATTGGTATTGGCCCCCAAAATCTCTATTGGTGCACCACTAAATGCAAGTTTTTTTAATGAGTTCAAAAAAAGAAAATTAGTTACAATAACTCAGTGTACATGTTGATTAGTCTTAAACTTGCTATCAGAATTCCATACTTGTATACCAAAAGTGTTGAAAAGTATAGCTTTTTTATGTATATACATATACACACACCAAAAATCTAAGACTACTTTATCAGGATTTATGCTGACAATCTTTTAGAAATTGAATGTTGTTGCTCCATTCTGTAATAAAAGGCAGCAAAAATTATATCCAGTCTTCTAGCATTTTTCATCGTAGGATTCTCCAAATATTTTCTGAATACCTAATTAAGCCACACCGCATCTCTTTAGGGAAGAGCAGAATTAAGACCATTTCAGGATCATGGAAGAAGCTGATATTGAAAACTGACTTTTATTTCTGACATTGAAACTAGGTCTGGAATACAGAATACCTGTTGCACTCTAACCAGTAGACCACTCCACACTAAGACCACTCCATACAGGCGTAGACCCTGAGATGGTGCAGAGGCACTTGGAGGAACTCGGCACGCCCGGATGAACTCCATCTGAGGGTACTGAAGGCACTGGCTGACGTCATTGCGCAGCCACTGCCGGGAATATTTGAACACTAGTGGCACACGGGCCAGGTCCTGGAGGACTGGAAAAGGGCCAATGTGGTCCCCAC
>NW_005842152.1:2076253-2080764 GCF_000455745.1 Alligator sinensis | reverse complement strand
ACTCTTTCCTGCCTATGCAGGGGGTCGGACTCGATGATCTATTGAGGTCCCTTCCAACCCTAACATCTATGAATCTCTGAATCTATGATGTGATGGATAGTCCATCACCTTGAAGTCTTTAAATTGAGACTGGATGACTTTCTAAAAGGTTTGCTATAAAAGCTTTGATGAGTTATGGGCTTGATGCAGAAACTACTGTAAGGGTGCTTCCAGACGAGCGCTCACGTGCCTCTTGCCCCATCTTAAACCCCTTTGAGACGGGGCAAGAGGCATGTGCAGGAATGAAAAAATGTTCCCTATGCTGCAAACTTGTAGTGCACAGAGAAAGTTAGACCCCTGTATATCAGGAGGTCTAAAAAACCCGAAGGTTATAAAAGCGGGGCAGGGTGTGGTCCCGGACCGTGTCTTGAGCCAACCGGAGATGCTCTGGCTGCCAGAAAGTCTCTGTGGTTTGCCTGTCATGCTGGTGCTGAAGCAGCTGCTTCAGCACCAGGGCTCCAGTGCCGTAAGTAAGGGGTTGAGGGGGCTGGAGGAGCAAGGAGAGGACTATTTGAGTTGCTGCAAGTGCACGTGCTGGCATGTGTGGATGCGCCCTCAGAAATGTTGTGCTGTGTTATTCAGGAGGTCTCCTCTGGCCTTAATATCTGGGGGTGGTGGGGGGTGGGGGTGTCTACAGTCAGTAGTAGCCTGTCCTGACTGGGCTTTTCTTTAGCCCATCCTGCTCATTTGCACCCATGAGCACTCTACAAGCCTGGAAGTACACCAGTGGACCACCCTCGGCTTGTCTCTTATACATGATAATGAGCACTCAAGAGCAGCCAGTGGAGATGGATCTGAAGTATCTTCACTGGCGTACCGCTTGGTTAGGACTGCCTGTAGGAATGGGTGGATATTCACATCAGGAAGTATAAAAATTAACTGAGATTCTGTCTCTAACAGTGGTATCTCCAGGTTGGTATTGGGTCACATTGATTGCGCAGCATGGCACTCTTGACTCTTGTCAAATACATACAGTAATTAAATTCTACAGCTATCAATCATGTATGTTTCATCATCACAAAAGGTCATTATAAAAATGTTCCTCATGAACCAAAGTATGTGGTCCAAATACAAATCTTGGATACCAAACCTCACAGCCAGAGGAGTTTGAGATGGGGACTTGGAAGTAGGTAGCTTGGGGATGCTGTTGTCTGTGGAGGTATCTTAAAAAAACCTCATAATTTCTTGAGTCCAGAAGACTGGAGAAGTTGCAGAAGCCTCAGCACAGGAAAGAAATAGTATCAGGAGTGGGCAGAACACACATTTAGATATAAATGTGATATTTTTGGAAAAGTTTGCTTGGTCTTAACTTTTGTATTGGGGGAGGGACTGGGATTAGGAGAATTCTGGAGGTGCAGAAGTATATTGTGGATTCTGAGCGGGGCTCGGGAGCTGGAGAACCATCTCCTTGGAGTCACGTTACTTTGTTTGAAGAGAAAAATATTTATAGGACAAAATACAGATTTTGTTCACCATATTTGTAGTATTGCCTAGTTTTAGCCATCCCACTTTGTGAGGAATGTGAAGAAACTGGAGAGGGTTTTGAAGAGAGTAACTAGGATGCTGAAAGGGCTGGAATGTAAAGCATATGATGAAAAGTTTTAGGAAATAAATCTGTCTACTTTGCAGGGGACAAAGGAGATTCATGGTGTACATGATAGTAGTTTTTAAATATTTTAAAGATAGTCATAAGGATGGAGAAAAATGGTATGCCTTGCTGCAGAGGGAAGGACAGAAGGCAATGAGTTTAAACAGCAGTAAAGCAGGCCTAGATAAAAATCTTAGAACAAATTTTCTAACTGTAAGAGCAGTGGAACAAGCTGCCTGGGGAAGTCTCCTTTACTGTTGGAATTGGTTAACAGTAGTGAATCCTGCATCTGTTCAGGAGGTTGGACTTGGATGCTCTTGAGAGCCCTTCTAACATTAAAAATCTGAAAAATTCTCTCTCTAAAATGTCTTATGTATAGGAGGAATTTTCACGCATTTTTTTAAACTTTTTTTTAAATCATCCATTTTAAGTATCTTTAAGGGGTAGGCATGAGAGAAAATTGTACTGCATAAACTGTTCAAAGCAGGGAGTCTTTTTAAAGCTGTTCAGGGCAGGGACGTTGTTCCCGTTTTTTAGATTTTTTAAAGGCCCCTGTATGATTTAGATCAGTAGTCTTATACATAAAATACCAAACAATATCTGTTAGAGTAGGAGAACCAGACAGTCGAGCTGACTAAAGATCTAAACTGAATTCTTATTTGAGGTCATAGGCAAGAAGAACGGTCAGTCTCTGGTGAGACTGTAGTTTAAGGAAGGACATCAGTGGTGAAGTGTGTCTGTTTGTTTTCCCCCTTCTCATATTATGAACTTTGAGCACCCAGATACTACCTGTGTACACAGTATAAGAGGTTGACATGAAGCTCACTTCCTGTCACATATTCTGAGCGTTTTTATAAAATAAAAAAAAGGCTAAAGAGTGGTTACCTACATTGTGTGTGTTGTTACAAGTAACCATAAGAGCACAAAAATCAATTCTTGTATTGGTTATATATTTGTCTTTTTTTTCCTGTTTGATCCATTTCCTGGGTTTTTATGCAGGTGCACACAGTTAAGTTTCATTCTTCTAAATCTAGGCTGGCTGCTGCTCCTCACACCAAGGGATGAGATTAATTATGGCTAAATTCTACAGCAAAGACTTACTGTTGTCCTAGGCCCAGCCTAGACAGTTTGTTTTTAAGCTTTGCTAACATAAGATTTGGCCTGCTTTAATGAGGCCTCACTCCATTCCCATGCGGGGAAAGCTTCAGCACTGGCTGGTGAGGCCCACAGTATGTTGCTGCCATCACATGGAAAACTTTTGCATGACCTTAAATGTTCACAAATTAGCTTGCTCCTTCCTGTGGTTTAGTGTTGCAGATTTCTTCTCTCCCACCATTACAAATAGGCTTAACTGTTGTCATACTTCTCATGTCTGCCTTCCTGCAGATGCTTTGTATCCTTTGTGAAGCAAGTCCAATAAGTGTCGTTAGATGTGTCTGCAGCATTCCTACTTTTCGTTATTTGTCCTGGCTTCCAGTTGTGTGTCTAGGTTTCTTTTTGCTCCTTTTCTTGCACCCCACAAATCACACCACGCTTCATTCAGTGTTTATTAACTGGCCGAGGAGATTTCAAAGCCATGGGATCTTCTTGAAGTCATGGGAAATGGGTCAGGTACCAGAGGACTGGAAAAGGGCTAGTGTAGTTTCCCTTTTTTAAAAAAAAGCAAAGAGAAGGAGCCAGGGAACTAGAGACCAGCTAGACTTACCTCGATACCTAGGAAATGACTGGAGTATATTATAAGCAGGGATTCTGGTTTTCCCTGACAAACAATCACAAATTCTCTGATTTAAAACCCCCTAAATCCATGACTAAAATTAAATGCCATAATATAGCTATAAATTGAACAAAATACAAAATGTTTTATTGATATACTTACAATTTTAAAGCAATTTGGAAGCCTACAAGTGCCTCAATCACTATAATAAAATAAATTCTAAATAACTATACATTTTGGTATTTGATCTTGGGGTTTTTTAGCATGGAAAACCAGACCTCCCCTTCCCCCCTTCACTTACAGAATGCAGATCCAGGCCCTTCAATCCCCATTGACAGTCCTCCAGCTGTACCAGTGCTTCTCACTCCCCGCCCCCCCACCCCACTACATCTCTCTAAGAGCCCTGCTGCTGCCCCTCACTCCCCAATTACAGCCCTTGCCATTGCCCCTCATTCTCCCTGCCACAGTCCCCTGGCCCTGTCAGTGCCTGCCACTCCTCCGTACAGCGCCCTGGCCCTGCCGGTACCCCTTACTCCTTCCCCATCCAACAACCCACCCAGCCCTGTTGGTGTTGCTCACTCTCCCCCACAACCTCCCTGGCTCTGCTGGTGCCCCTCACTCCACCTGCACAACCCGCACAGCCGTGCTGGTGCCCCTCACCCCCCACCCACAGCCCCCTGCCTGCCTCAGCCCTGCCAGAGGGGGCCTCCCAGCTGCTTGGGCCAGGGATCCATGTTTGCAGCCCCCTGTAGCAGCGCCCAAGCCCCAGCTGCCGCCTGGAGCAGAGTGCAGAGTCCAGCTCCCCCCTCCCCAACAGGTGGCATGATGGGAGCAGAGCCCATGGTGGGTGGGGGTGGGTTGCCTGCTGTGGACTTGGGCAGTGGTGGCCTGGTTCCCCACTGCTGAATGCACCCCCTACTCTGGAGGGGTAGGGGGTGCACAGGCCCTCCAGATCTGTGTGCAGAGTGGGGGCTGGAGGCAGGCTGCCAGCTGCGGGCTTGGGTTCCCTGCCCTGCTGCCCTCCCCCTGAGGCCTCCATGGATCCGTGGGCAGGACCCAGTGTGGGGCCAGATAGGGAAACTCCTTGCTGCTGTGATCTCTGTGTTGTCCTGGTGACATGCTCCCCATCTGCCCCGGAGCAGCAAAAGACAGAACCTTGTACCACCATTC
>NW_005842152.1:2072967-2076222 GCF_000455745.1 Alligator sinensis | reverse complement strand
CGCCTGCTTGGAGGCAGGTAGGGGATGAGTCGTGAGGGCAGCACAGGGCATGCAGTGGTGGAAAGGAGCTTTTCTGCCTGGCCCTGTTCTGCCCTGCCGGGTCCCGCCCGCATGCACAAGGCAGCAGAGCACAGCGCCCAAGCCCACAGCAGGCAGCCTGTACCTGCCCCACTTTCCCCTGGGAGTGAGTGTAGTGGTGGGGAAACGCGCCCCCCCTGTCTGAGCTTGCAGTGGGCAACCTACATCCACCCTCACCCTCAGCACAGATCTTGGGGGCACATGGTCCCCCTGGCGCCCCTGCTGCATGCAGCAGCAGGGAGTTGGCCCCACCCCCACCCGCCCCTAGGATGAGCCAGCCGTGGTCCTATCCCACTCCCCACCAGGGCCCTGCAGCCACACGTTCCAGCCTCAGGCCCCAAGCCCCATGTACCGCTTGGCTGGGCACTAGACCCAGCCCTGCCTAACTCACTTCTTCCCTCCTTTCCTTCCTTCCTCCATGTGGGGGCCTCAATCCCACCCTGTACTCTCACATGAGACTTACCTCTGGGAGCTGTTCTCCGGGCTGCCTGGTAGCTATGTGCATATATGCACATGGCACCCCCTGCCTGACTGCCCTCTTCCTGCTTCCCCCAGCCCTGTGCAGGCTGGAACTCTGCCAGCCTGCACAGAGCTCTTTGCAGAAGAGCAATATCCACGTTTCTCTGGTAACATGCAAAATCTGTGTTTTTCTTGGGTAAAAGGGAAAATCTGTGAGTTTTTTCCTTTTTTTTTTTTATAGGGAACAGAAAACCCAGATCCCTGATTGTAAGGAACGTAATTTGCAATCCTCTAGAGGAGGAAAGGCTGATCGTAAGCAGCCAGCACGGATTTATGAAAAACAACTTGTGTCAAACAAACCTGCTTTCTTTTAACAAAGTAAGTACTTGGGTGGATGAAGGGAACGCTGTGGATATAGTGTATCTGGACTTCAGCAAGGCTTTTGACAAGGTCTCTCATGATCTAGTTGTATTATAAACAAATCGAAGAAATATGAGATAGATAAAACTACCATAAGGTGCACAGATAACTGGATTCATAGCTGCAAGCAAAGGTTAATTATTAATGGGTCACAATGCCATATCACAATGGCAGGAGGTTTTGAGTGGTTTCTCACAGGCATTTGTCCTGGACTGGATGCTGTTGAACATGTTTATTAATAATTTGGATGCTGGCATACAAAGCGTCTAGAGCAAGCTTGCAGGTGACACAAAACTGGAAAGGATTGCAAACATGTTGGAGGATATAAGCACAATTCAAAAGGATCTCAACAGATCGGAAAGTTTAGCTAGAGCTAACAGGATGAAATTCAATGTGGACAAATGCAAGGTGCTACACCCCAGGAAGAATAATCAAAAACAAAAATATAAAATAGGTGACAGCTGGCTGGATGACAGCACAATGGAAAAGGACTTGAAAGTCTCTGTAGATCACAGACTTAATATGAGTCTGTAGTGTCATGAAGCTGCACAAAAGGTAAATGTGCTTTTGAGATATATCAATAAAAGCATTAGCTTCTAGACACACGAGTGGATTCAGGTGGATTTGGACAAGATGGAACAGTGGGCAGAACAAAATAGGATGCAGTTTAACAAGGATAAGTGCAGAGTACTGCATCTAGAGAAAAGGAATCACCAACACACACAGATTGGGGGATGACTTTCTAAGCAGCACAGCAGCAAAAAGGGATCTCAGGGTTATAGTTGACGTAAAGATGAACATGAGTAGACAATGTGACAAAATGCTCAACAGAGCTAACCACACTATCATGCATTAATAGGTGTATCATGAACAGGTTTAAGGAGGTGATACTTCCCCTCTATGCAGCACTGGTAAGGTCACAGCTGGAGTACTGCATTCAGTTTTGGGCACTGCACTTCAAGAGGGACATGGATAACCTTGAGAGGGTCTAGAGGGCCACTCCTATGATTAGGGGCCTACAGGATAGGCCCTATGAGGAGAGTTTGAGGGACCTGGATCTCTTCAGCCTCCATAAAAGAAGCATGAGAGAGGATTTGGTGGCCACCTACAAATTTGTTGGTGGGGCAAACACCTGGCTGGGGTCATCTGACCCCAGCACTCTCCTGCCCAGGGCAGGGGGTCGGACTCTGATCTGCTGAGGTCCCTTCCGATTCTGAAAATCTATGAAATCTATGAGGTGATAATGCCTCTCTACTCGGCACTGGTTAGGTCTCATCTGGAGTAGTGTGTGCAGTTCTGGGCTTCACATTTTAAAAGGACATAGAGAAGTTACAGAGGGCCTGGAAGTGGGCAGCAAAGGATGCGTCTACACATGCATATAAGCATGACTAAATTTACTGTGATTTTTGGCAGGTGTTTACAAGTGAAGAGACTTGCCACTAAATCTAGTGTTAAGTCCCTCCAGCCTTGCCATTTGACTCTTGTGGCCACCTGGGGGAGCTCCAGTCTCTGGCCACATGACTGCCAGCACTTGGCAGCCATGTTGAAGCCAGATCCAGCTGCCAGCATCTTAGAAACACAGCCCCACCCTCTGATCCCTAGCCAGCCCTTTTCCTGCCCAGCAGCTGTGTTCTGGTGGGCAGGAAGTAGCTGAGGACCTCCCAGGTCCAGGTAGGGATGTGCCCACCAGGCCCAGGAGGATGGCCAGGGCCTGGTGGTCAGCATCCCCATGCAGCCAGAGCAGCTCTAGGTGCTTCTGCTCCAGGGCCTCCATTTGGGCTCAGTGGTCTCACTGCTCCTGGTCCCACACCTCCACCTGGGTGACCTCTGTTTGCCAGGCCTGCTTCTCCGCCACCACCATCAGCTGCTGAAGCAGGAGTGTCAATCCACAGTGCACAGCTGGTGAAGCCGGCGCATCCAGCTTCACCAGCTTGTACAGAAAGGACAGGGTGGGGAATAAAGGGGGAGGGGTTGAGCTCCATGTCAATGAGCAATATACGTCAACCCTCATCAAGACGGAATCCAAGGATGAGGAAGTAGAAGGATTGTGGGTTAGGCTACATGGGGGGCAAGGAGAAAGGGATTTGATGGTAGGGGCCTGCTACAGACCCCCACATCAAGGGGAAGAAATAGATGCGGGGCTCCTGAGGCAGCTCTCAGAGACCATAAAAGCTAAAGAGGCGGTAGTCATGGGGGACCTAAAATACCCAGACATCTGCTGGGAGACACAGACGGCAAAGTCCCACTGCTCACGCAGGTTTCTAACCTGTGTACAGGACCTCCACCTGACACAGGAGG
>NW_005842152.1:2070860-2071162 GCF_000455745.1 Alligator sinensis | reverse complement strand
GCGTGCAGTTCTGGGCGCCACAATTCAAGAGGGATGCGGATAACCTGGAGAGGGTCCAGAGAAGGGCCACTCGTATGGTTAAGGGCCTGCAGACCAAGCCCTACGAGGAGAGACTAGAGAAACTGGACCCTTTCAGCCTCCGCAAGAGAAGGATGAGAGGCGACCTTGTGCCTGCCTATAAGTTCATCACGGGGGCACAGAAGGGAATTGGTGAGTATTTATTCACCAAGGCACCCCCGGGGGTTACAAGAAATAATGGCCACAAGCTAGCAGAGAGCAGATTTAGATTGGACATTAGGAAG
>NW_005842152.1:2068536-2070782 GCF_000455745.1 Alligator sinensis | reverse complement strand
CTTTCCTGCCTATGCAGGGGGTTGGACTCGATGATCTATTGAGGTCCCTTCCGACCCTAACATCTATGAATCCAGATACTTCAAGTGGTGAGTGGCAGCAATCTGGACCCTGCATCTCTGCTGGGGTGGTGGGCTTTACCCCATGTCCAGATGTTGGCCCTGCAGAGGCAAGAGGCAGAAGCCTTTTGCAAAAATTGGCAACATTCCAGAGGTAAGATGCTCTGCACCAGGAGCTGTGTGTTGCCCAGCCTCAGATCAGGGGTCAGCTATGCACAGGTGCATAAGGGACTATGGTAAGCTGGCTGGGCAGGCCTGGGCCTAGGCAGCTGCTGGCCAAGCTCCCTATCCCCGCATGCTCCCCTGGGGGTGATGGGCCGGTGAATGCTGGCTTCAGGCAGTCTGCCTCTGCTTGCTTCCCAGGGTGGGTGGGACAGGCTCATGCAGGAGTAGGTAAGATCTTAGAGTGGCAACTTTTTTGGGCAGAGTGCCAAAAACACTCACAACCTCAACTTGAAAGACTTTGTTGGGCCAAGGGCAGATGGTATGGGAGCCACGAGGGGCCTGATCCTTGTTGTGACAGTGCAGCCCCGTCCCCTTCCCCACTGTCCACCCTGAGGCGCATGTGCCAAGCAAAATGTCTTTTATATATCATACTTTGGCCCCCAAGCTGGGGGTTTCCTACTCCTGTCTTAGAGCTTAAAAGGAGGAAATAGAAAATGGGGCAAAATACAACACTGGTTTACCAAAGGATGATTAGGTCAGATAAATATAGTATTATATGAAGAGATAATAGGCCTTGTGGATATATGAAGCCCACTGCACTATTCTTATCTAGATCTAAGCAAAGTGATATTGTTGCTCATGGGAAATTAATGGTCAAGCTGCAGAGGACAGATCACTCCTACAGTCATGAAGTGAAAAAGAAGCCATTCAAAGGGAGGTACACTATTGCAGGTTATGTTAAAAGGTGAGTTATCTGCCTGGAGAATTGTTACCAGTGGTGTTTCTCAGGGCCTGATTTTTTGGGATTTATTTTATTTAACACTTAATCAGTTACCTTACTATGACAGACATGCATGACAGGTTGTACAGTTTTGGAAATAGGGCATGACATTTGTCAGATGCCAGTTACATGTTATTTATGTTGCAATTAACATAAATCACACCATAAATGTAATGGCAACCATGGCCCTTATTATTATTTGGTCCAGCCTTGATCCCAAAAGGCTATTTCCTTACTTACACAAGAGGAGACTATCATCTGGAGAAAAGTCCTCTGCCTGCAAATGCTTGCCAGTGGTCACGCAATCCAACACCCTCCCAGTAGCACCAGTCCTGAGCCATTCATTTACCTTGTCCCACATTCTTCCTCCTCTTGGGACATTCCAATTAGATCATTGTTCTTAGTAGGTGTCTGAGGTTTCTCATTTGTACTTGCAGCCTAACCACTCCTTTATTCTAACATCTGTTCAAATTCTAAAAATCCCTGTCCAATCTCCATCACTCCCTTGCTCACACTACTATCTCAAACTCCTTGGTAGCTGGCTCTATGAAGCTGTTGGCATTCAGGCATATACAACTTGGGGCTGTCTTTTCTCCTAAACTCTACTGCTCACAATCCCCTAACACAATCACATATGCTCTCATATTATAGATTAGAAATGCAAGACAGACACATTAATTTACTCATCATATTTCTCCTAATGTTAATGATGGGGCTTTGGTAACAGTTGGCTTGTTTGAACTCAATTATAGGGCTAGAACATTCTTGAATCATGTTAGCTGGATGACGTACAAGGCTAATTACATGAGGTTCTTAATGAAGTAGGTGTTAGACATTTCATGGGATAACACTATGTATAAATGTTCTGCCTTTAGCATTTAACATGGACATGGACAGCATATTCCTTCTTACATATATTTAGTTCTTGATATGATACTAATATTCTTCCATTGTTTTGTGGTTTGGTTTTGTTTTTTTTTTTTTTTTACCTACACAGCTGGTTAAACCGTTAACTATGACCTTAAAGGACAGGTAGTATTTTATATTTGGTAAGTATTTCAAACTTACTGAGATTTTGCATAGTTGAGAAGCATAGTTTTAGTGTGTGAAATAGCCACAGTCCATTTGTCACGGCAGGGTCCGTCAGGAGGGCCGTGATCTCCTTAAGGCCCTCTCTCCGTGCCAATTTGGCCCAAGGGCACCCTCGATTCTCGCCCGCCACGTCTTTGCTGTTGAATAAGGT
>NW_005842152.1:2053986-2068479 GCF_000455745.1 Alligator sinensis | reverse complement strand
GTATAATGGGTGCTCCTCAGGCACCCTAGCCTTATGGGCTATGCGTGGCTCCTACCAGCCCCTAATACCACGCCCCAAGCCTCGCTGATGTAATAGACGTTGGTGTGTCTGCACGCCCGCTTCCCGGGCTCTCTCTACAATGGCGCTCCCCCTCTCTGGGGCTTCCCGTGCCCGCCTCGGGCTTGTCAATAGACCAATATGGCACTCCCCCTCTTTGGGGCTTGCCGTGCCTGCCTCGGGCTTCTCAATACTGCCCCACTCTGGGGCTGGGGTCTACGTACCCTGCATACAACCCGGGGTCTGTTCCCCGCCCGCAACCCACTGGTTGCGCTCAGGGGCCCCACACCTCTGGGGTCCCTATGAGGTTCAGCCGCTTTTCTCTGAGCTTAGCTGACCCCACAACTCTGCCCTGCAACTCTCAGGGCCTAGTACGCCCGCAGTGGCGCTGGGGGCCCCACTTTACCGTGAGCCCCCGCTATGAGGCCTCCTCCAACCCCTACAGCCTCACCCAAACCTCCAGTATAATATGTAAGCCAAACGTAAACTAGAGCCTCCTGGCTAAACCACAGTGCCCAATCCTCTCAGGGCTATAGTGAGCTGTACTTGCAAGTCAGGCTTCTTCCCATATCTCAGCCGAGAGAGCTCCTGCCTCTCTGGTTGCTGGCAGGAAACTGCCAGCCTGGCCTCAGCCCTGGGCTTTATAAGGGCCAGGCCCTGCCTCCTACAGGCAGCTGGCTCTCCTTAGTTGCCCCAGCAACCCACAGCTGGGCTCATTACCCTGGCAACACTCAGCTGGGCTCGTTATGACCTGCCAGGGCGCTCTCTCCCTGGCAGTTTCTACTCCCTAGGAGCAGAGCACCGAGGTGCTCTGCGACACATTATATTATTGAGTTAGGTAATACACAGCTTGTTGATTTGAACGAGGATGGGAGGAGTGCAGTACTGGGTGCTGTACATATATGAAGAGACTGTTCCTGCTCTGGAAGCAAAAATATTTCAGCCTACAAAGCCTTTGAGGTGGTGCATGAAGTGGGAAGTACTAAAGCAGATCCATACAGAAGTTATCCCACAGCAGGTATCATGTAATGGTACTCACATACAATGTCAATATTTTGGGAACAAAGCATAAGGCAAAGCAGGATCATGTTCTTTACTGAAAAAAATAACTTGTCTGCTTTACTTTACCCTGCTTTTCTCCCCAGCCTTGGAATCCCAACTAACTTGTAAGAGGCATTTCCAGAACCATGTCTGATGCAGACTAGTTCTTGGTATAAAAGTTCTTAGGAGTGGGTTGGTCATGTAGCCTTGTGTTTTCCCTAAGGCAAAGCAGTGCTGAGTGAGGTGAGATGTGGGGAAGGAGTGTTTAAAAGATAACAACAAACTAATGGAAGGATACATCAATGTTTGAGGGAGTAGAGACCAGCACAATTTAAAGGGAGCAGCCTGCAGTCCCTTAAGAGAAGGGAAGGTAAATCCAGGGATGTCTGTAACACATTTCTCTCTTTAGATGACCTTAAAGGGGAGGACAGGGTTTAATGTAAGAACCTGCATGTGCAAATGTGCTAGGTACTAAACTCAGAGTTGCCAGTTTTGCAATTCCTTCAGTTTAGCCCCTGAGGGAATTTCAAGTTTTGCACCAAACAGTTCAGGTTCTACCTGCTTTCAGCCTCTACTTGAGAGAAATCCCTTCCTCTGGTTGCCAATCTTATTTTCTTGCCTCCTGAGGAAATGCACCCATCCCTTAGAAGTTCAGAGACATTTTGGGTAAAGGAGGTGGTAGAATCTGTACTGTTTTCACAAGCTGGGAAGAAAAGCAGAGGGGCTCAGGGCACTTTTTGTTCTCTTCTTGTGACAAATGGATCAGTCCGGTCTACTTCTGTCTTTGCAACTAGTCAAGAAAAGGGGAGGGAGGGGTGCAGAAGTCTGGGCTGTAAAAGAAGCAGAACTGAAGTGCAGTTAGGAAGGAACAGTCAATACCAGAATGAGAGGTGAACAGATGAAGAGGCTCATGGAACTAATTAATTAAAATGGTCAGTTTGGGGAGAGTTTGGAAACTGCACCTTCAAGGAGCATGGAATTTCTGTAATTTTAATCTTGGTTAGGACTTCTAGCAAGAGTTCAGGCCATGAGACATTAATACAGGCAACCCCTGCTTAACGCTGTTTCACTCAATGCTATTTTGCTATAATGCTCATTTTAAATTGATACCTTAGCGCTCAGCGAGTTTCATTATAATGCTTGCGGTTGCCATCGTGGGTCATTAAAAACACTTGCGGTCAGCATCTTGGATCATCAAATACTTTTGGTTTCACTTAAAGCTCGTTTCACTTAACGCTTGTTTTTTTAGGAACCAACTAAGAGTGCTAAGCAAGGGTTTCCTATAGTCATATACTCATGCAGTAGATGGGTGGAGATGGAATAAAAAAACCAAAAGATGTTCCAAGGACATGGTGTAATTTTAAAAAAATGTTATTGTTTCAAAAGGATCATCACATAACTTTTTCATATTTGATTGATGAGTTTGAACTTTGGAGGTTGGCACTACTGCTTCATACTGGACTATGTGTTTATAAGAAATATGTGACCTTGTATTACCATTTGATTTGATTTCTTGCACATACTTAAGAGTTGGTCAGACATGCGAATGTTGGTTTGTGACCAGATTAATAGATTTTGTTTTATTAAGCTTTAATTTCATTCTGATTTGTCTCCTCCTTTTTCCATGCCAAAAATTCTCTCATACCAAATTTCTTGCACTAAATGTCTGTTACGCTTCATTTTTATGTCCTTACTAGTTCATCGACTTCTTAGAGAAGTGAATAATATCTGAAGTTGTTCTGAAATACAGCAACACCTAATAGGTTCACCTCTTCACAAGACCTGGTGATACTCTTCTTAAGATACCCATGGTTAAGATAGGCAACTATTTTATATTATGCAAGCGGGCATTACTTATTTGCCACTTCCCACAGATTTCAGTATTAAAAAACATAACCTAGGCCAATTTAAGGGTGCCTATTAATTCATGGAGGAAGTGTTGGCTCTCACATGCCTCATCAAGACTTGTTATGATGTTAAGCTGATCACTTCTTTGTACATCTTTAGAGCTTGTTACTGAGATGTGGTTGCCTTTAACTACAGCCTTGATAGGAGCGTTCTTGGTTTCAGAGCTGCTGACTGACTAGTTGACATGGGTTATGTTGTACAGGCAGTTTTCTGATTACCCAATTTGCTGATGGGCTATATGCAGTTTATCCTGTATTACTAATTAATTACATCATGTACAGTTGCCTTTATTGGATCTGCTTACATTTAAAAGGGGATCCTGGTATATCTACCTGAGTAGGATTGTACCACCTTTCTCTTCCCCCTCCCTGTGTTGCCAGCAAGAAAAAACTATTTTTAAACCCAGTTCCTCAAATGGAATAAGTCTAGGCTTAATGGTATGAAAGCCATAGTATTGCACAACACCTTGGTAGTTGGTGGAGGTAACACTGGGATTCCTCCAAAAGTTGTCAGAATTTGGTTTGCTAGGAGGATCATTAGTTTCCCAGGTGTGGACCGGGTACTGATGGTTGGCATGACATGAATGCTGATCCACTGCCAGCCATGGAATAAGTTATATGAACAGAAGGACTATGTTGTCAGTACAACTTAGGGTTTTTGTTTGTGTAACTACAATGTGGATTAGAGGAAGGTTCCCTCCAAGATGCGTACGTGCCTGGCCATGCATAATTTAATACCATGCCATGCACTAACTTATTAACGCTGCGCACCCGCCTGGAGAGGAGCTGGGCTGCGGCACAGCAAGGTGAGATGGGGGCTGGGGCTGGGGGCTGGAGTGGGCTCTGCCAGCGCCGGGAAACTGCTCTGCTGGATTGGTGCCGCTCCCTGCCTTTCAGCTGCTTTTACACCGTGGAGCTGGAGCTCCTCCCCCTGGCCTGGGCTGTGCCTGCCCCACGTGCCTGCCCGCCCACGCGGCTTTGTCCGGCAGTGCCTCCTGGTGGCTGTGGGGAGCGGTGTGGGCAGAGCTACAGGAGGGGCCAGGCCAGGCCAGGCCAGGCCAGGCAGCTGGGAGCAGCTATGTCTTTCTGCGCCTTCTTCGGTGGGGAGTACTACAGGGGCCACTTCAAGCCAGGTGAGCAGGGGGCGCTGCCTGTAGAGCCCTGCTTCCCATAGGGGCTTGGGGCCTGCAGGGTGCCCCTATGGGGGCCCCACTGCCTATAGGTGCCCCTGCCCCCTATAGAGACCCTGCTGCCCCTAGGGTGCCCCAGCTTCCCCTGCAGGGACCCCCACTGCCTAGAGGGTGTCCATGCTCCCTTATAGGGGGGCCCTGTGCTCCCATGGGACCCTAACCCTAACCAACCAGCCCTAACCTGGGGTCCCCTGACCCCCAGTTGTCTTCCCTGCCTGGTGTGGGGCGGGCTGTACCCGATGAACTTGCGAGGTCCCTTCCAGCTCTTACAATCTATGAACCTTATAGACAACATCCAGTGTCCATGCTCCCTTATAGGGGGCCCCTGTGCCCCCATGGGAGCTGCACTGCCTATAGGGTGCCCCTGCCCCTTGTGGGGACCCTAACCCCGAGAATAATGGTGAGGATCCATTACATGAGGATTCTAGTCTAATAGGCTTAGCATAGTCTGGATCCAGAGTTAGCAAAAGGGGGAGGCGGAACCGAAGTGACACGCTCACGGACTGAAATGGCGCGCTCACGGATCACTACACCTTAGAGGGAACATTGGATCAGAGGGTCCTGCATCCCTTTCATTCCATTCGCACACATGCTGAGATTAAACATGCATCTATACTGGCAAAACATTAAGTTCCATCCAGCCTAAATCAGTACCACTCCAACATAGAGACATAGGCCTTAGCCTCATACACAAAAACCT
Organism: Alligator sinensis; assembly: GCF_000455745.1. Lineage (NCBI taxonomy): Eukaryota > Metazoa > Chordata > Crocodylia > Alligatoridae > Alligator > Alligator sinensis. The sequence goes on along the minus strand of NW_005842152.1, from coordinate 2,063,584 downwards.
AGTGATATTTCATGAAGGGTTGTACTTGGAATAAACATAGGATATCCAAGAAGAAATAGATTAATTTACTCTTTCAAGTCCTATTATGAGGGACTGTCTCCTAGAAAGCAATGAGTCTAGAAAGGACATAAGGGTTATGGTAGATAACTGAGGAACTATACCTTTGAGAGGCTGGGACTGGATATTATGTTAAGGTGGTCTGTTAGACTTCAGACACCAAATAAAGTAAATGACTGTCAGACTTTTTAGCTCTGAGTAATTTTGAGCAATTCATGGCACCTGTTTCAGGCAAAAAAAAACCTAGTTCTGAAGTACTTCATATTTGTAGTACTTTTCAGTTAAGTCAAGTAGAGGAGGCTAACAATGAAACTTAACACAGTTGATAAAAGATCAGATGATGATTGGGATATGGAACCAAAAACTCAGGGATAACTGGAAGACCCAGAATTAACCCTTGAAAATTTGCCAAGCAGAGGAAGTCAGCCAGCCCAGCTGAATTTTATGAAGCATGTGCAGTGCTCTAATAATACTACAGGGAAAAGAGACAGAAAGGCATATAAGGCTCAAAGCTGTAGGCCACAGAAAACAACATAGGAGCAGCACAGGCTGTACAATGCAAGCAAAGACAATGTCTAGCTTTTGGGGGAAAAATGCAAGAACTGAAACAGATTACATCACATGAAATTTGCAGGCACCAGCAGATGACATGAACATAACTGCCTGTGAGCAATTCTTTATAGGAACAAGGAACAATGTTCCAGCAGTTGAGAAATGGACTATCAACAGGAACATAAACTAATTATTCATTAATTTTAAGTTGTAAGCAGCTACGCAAGTTAATCTGGTGCCAAGTACAGTGATACTAGCACTAAAAGACAAGCCATGAGTAGTAGAAGGTAAACAACTGAAATTCAAGGTTTATAATGGTGAACTAATCCTTTCTACGGGAGGATGAGAACTAAATGCGTGGTTAAAAAACAAAATATTGGCTGATGAAAAAAACAGGCCTGTGTCAGATTCTGCCAGGCACCTTGTCTTCAGGTGATTTCAGAGGAACACAATGACCAACTGAATATACGGTCCAAGTGTAATGATGTGGCAGATCGGAATAGGAAACTGTCCTTTTAGAGCTGCTTCATCACCTAATGGGCAGGTGCTCCAGAGTTCTCTATCACCATCTACTGGTGCATATGGGAAAGACACCAAGTACATCAGACCTCACTGGAAGTTTTGGTGAGTGTAAGTTTATTTCTTTAATTTTAGTTGTTTGGCTAAAGTGTTACAAAATTATATTTTTGGTGACAGGTAAAAGAACCCTAAGTGCCCAAGATAAGTGGTCACCTTAATCTGTATGCCAGCCTGGCAGGGTTGGAAAGTGGAGTGTGAACCCAAAAGAGAGGGAAAGTGGGTTCTTATCCTCTGAAAGCATTGCACTCCATGGGACAAGGACAGAGTTCTGGTGCAGAGACATGGCGAAGAGAGAGCTTTGCAATATGGTGGGGCTTGGAGGTCAGAGGCAGGCATCTGTTTTGCTGAAGCCACAGAAGGCAGCAACAGGGCAGAGTGAACTTGGTGAGACACACCACTACCTCCTCATCCCTGTATCTAGCATCAGCTGGAATAGCTATAGTTCTTTTACGTGGAAGAGCCTCAGAATGAGAGCAGTTAGCATTTCCTACATGGGCTGAAGCTGGACTTACCTGACCTCTGGTAAATGCTGACAGCTACCAATTAGTGGGCACACTGGAGGGGGAAAATGACTATTAAAGGGTCATTGTACAATAAGGCAACAGAGGAAAGGTATGATTACAAAAGACATTGAAGGTGTTTATACATGTGCTCTGGGAGGCGGGGTGGGGGGGCATGGAGCCATGCTAATTAAAGCACTCAGAATGTCACATTTATCAGCATCCCTGCACTGAAAAATGGTGGCAGGGGCACTTTAACCACCTTTAAAGTACCCCCGCCACCATTTTTTAGCATGGGGACATTGATATACATGATGCTGGAGTCCTCTGGAGCATGACTTGATTAATTGCGTCTGCTCCAGTGTGCTGTAATTACAGCATGTTGGAGCAGCCTCCCTGCATGTGTATAGGAGCTCTAAGGGTGCTGACAGATGTGCAGCTTCCTGCTGTAATTCATGGCACTTCACAGGAAGCACCATGAATTACAGCGACCCCCTCAACTCAACAGACATTTGCTGTTGGGTCTGAGAGGGTGGGGGATCAAGCTTCAGTTTGGAATGGCTGCATGTCTGTAGCCTCTCTCCCCTAGCCCTGCCTCAGAGATGGGGGGCTCCGATCCACCCACCCCACCCTCCAGTGCAGGCTGGACAAATCCCAGCCCCAGGTCCCTCCCCTCCCTTCTTCCCCTCTCATTCTGAAAACAGCACCGTTGGCAAAGCTTGGCTGCATCAGCCCAGCCCTGCTCCTGGCAGAGGGACTGACAGAAGTTAATAAAGGTGCTCTGTTTTGGAGCACCTTCATCTGAACTCTCATGCAACGAAGGTTCAAATTATTGCACGATAGGGCACCTTTAAAGCTCTCTGAAACTGTGCACTTTTGTCAGGGCATAGCTGTATGGCACTTCAGGGTGGCCGACCGCATGACAAAACGTCACTTCTGTCAGTGCCCTAAGTGGCTTAGTATTTTACTTCAATACATATTACAGCTGACTTAGTGCTGCTGCATTTTTATCAAGTTAATGCTGTGTTCCTCTTGTGCAAAAGTGGATTAGCTTAGGTTACAACATGGATGAGATAGATGCTGGAATACTGTGTGTGGCTCTGATGAGGACCATACTACAGAGACAAAACACAAAAGGGTTCGGGTGGCACAGAAGTTCAGTTCTGGGCCCCTATTCCAGTGTAGCATCACTTGCAGTATGCTGCAATGCACAACCTTAATGCAAAGGGGGCATGACAAACTCTTGCCCATGGAACTGCATGATTTATACTGCCCTAACACTGTCCTTATGCAGGAGCTATGGGACTAGGAAACCTGCTTTATAGCCAAAGACTTGGGGCACTCAATATATTTAACTGTCAAAGAAAAAGATAATGGGCGATTTGATCACAATCAGTTACTGAGAAGATTTCTGAGAGTAAAATGCTTTTCAATCACAAAACAGAGTCTGAAAGCTGAGTGAGATGAATTTATAATAGAAATAAGGCACAGACATTTAACATAACCTTTCATCATAATTAATCGTTGGAATCATTTGCACAGGAATCTGGAAGTCCTTAGATCAAGATTAGAATGTATTTTATAATGATCTCTATCTCAATCTTAATATAAAGGCTTGATGCAGAAATAAGTGAGTAAAATGGCTTCTGCCTCTGCTAGAAATAAAAGTTGATTATAATGGCTCCTTCTTGCTTTAATATTTATGAATTATATCACTCATCTTATTTTTCCTCTTTCTGATTTTAAAAGAATAACGTTTTATGAAAACAACTTTAATTCACCATTTTACAGGCAATTTAAAATAAATCATTTTGTAATGATTGCAATATGTTTCAGAAATAGTGTCAGTTTAATAATAAGGTTTAAATTAGCTTGTATATTGATATTACATAGTTATGTATGTTCACAATATTAAGAAATATGGGAACTACAGCCAAACTGTAGAATGAGAATAGACTGCTTAAAGTAATTTTAATTTGATTTGCTACACTACAGAATACATTTTTTTACTTAGGCTTTTATACATGACTGAATTTTCTTTTCTTCTACCTATTCCATCTTGTTGGTACCATCAGAAAGGTATTAAAGGAATTCAGCATCAGTCATCAGCAATAGAATAGTATTTAACTATAGGAATCATTCACACTCTATGTACCCTAAAGATGCTACATAAAACAATAATAATATAATATAGAACTGCAATATATAATCATTAATCAGTGCAATTCTCCCTAACATTAACTGTTGAATGGTATTTATAAGCATCCAGTTTTTTCCACACAAGGTGGCAGTATATTTAAATGAATAAATAGGATAGTGATCAGATGTTTTCAACTCTGCTGCCTTTCTAGTATCTTTATAAGGGTATTTTTCTTTCCATCTTCTTATTCTTATACTAAATATACAAAAATGTATATAGGATACATTTTACTATATTATAATGAATGTACAGAGTTAAAATTACTTGTATCAATAAGCACTACATGCTGGTGTTACAATTATTTGGTTTTGATTGATTACATGTTTCTGGAGCTGGAATTTACTTAGTCTGTGTGATTCGTTTTAAGAAACCAGTAAACTGCATTACAATTTAAAACAATGAAAATAATCTGGAAAGACAAAATTAAAAATGACAGCAGTTGCAGGGAATTTAGAATGCTTTGGTGTTAATAAAAACCTGGTGATTTGCATATGTCAATTTTAAATGAGTTTCATTTCAAGAAACAAAGGAAATTAAAGGGATTACAGAATAGTTGCAGTGGCCTACATTTTTGCATGCAGGTGAGCTGCTCTGGATGCCATAAGGCTGAGGAGCAAAGCTGATTTATGTTAAACATGCTTGGGGGCTGGTTTGGCCTCTCCAACTCCTAAATCAAAATTGCTTTATTTAGCTCCTGCTGGCATGGCCTCTCAGGGGGTGTGTATCAGCAGCCAAAGACTGCGAAGCTCCAACCACATCATTTCCACATGGTCATTTCCCTTCACTGCTGAGATAGACTTGGCACAGATTGGCTGAGCAACAGGTTTACAGCAGCAGATGTATCAAGGCAGTCACAGTAAGGCATCAGAACCCAGTTTCTTGTTCAGAACTCAGTATTTGGAATTTGTAGGAGTGTTCAGTAACAGTAATGCAAAAGTACATTAAGCCCCCTTAATCATACGTTACATTAAAGTAAGGTTGTGCCAGAATAGCAGGAGTCAGATTGAAGTCCACAAAATGATACTGGCTCTGAAATAAGTTGGAAAAATTCAAACTCGGTGCACATCGTTTTTGTTCCAAAGTAGAGAATATCATCTGATTTTTTTTTTTTTGCAAAATCCTTTATTGTTATTGTTGGCTATCTTCAACTAATGGAGAAAGGAATTACGTGTACCTGGTAAAAACCCCCTAAAAAACAATTACACTTTTAACACATTATTTCTGTCAGTTTTCTATGAGATATAAAGTAGCTCTAATGCTTTCTCTTATCCTTAATCTTATTCAAATGTCTTTCTCTTTCATACAGTCACACTGGAATTATGTGGCTGGCTTTACTGGATCAAACTGGGGCAGAGAAAGAAAGTAGCACTTTTTCCACATCTGTTTAAAAGACTTGTAAATATATAGTGCATAAATGCCATAGAGATATCCATAATTTATAAATGACCTTACTTATAGGCAGCCAGATCTTTCATTGAACTGGGTAGCACAAATGCTTTATATGAAACCGAGCTGCAGCAAACCATTTGTGGCCATAGCTGCACAGGACTTTGAAGGTATCAGGTGCATTGCACACATAATGTGGTGGCATTCTCCTTCAAAAATACAGCCATTTACCAGATGAATTAAAAGAAAGTGACTGTTATTTGTCAAGTTGTTAAAGATCAGCCATTACGTCATAAACACTTCAGCAGATCTGGCATGTTGTGCAGTACAGAGCAGTCATCAGTATGCATAGACACTAGCCAATATATTTAAAAGAAAACATACTCTTCTGCTTAAAAGCTTTAAGTATCTTGTTAAGTAAACATCCATTCATTCTGTCTTATTCGCATATACACCTCTCTAAATGAATCCAACATGAATTTTGTGTGTGCACATTTATGCTGCCTGAAAATAGCCCTGTATTTCTAAAAATGCTCAGTGACTTTCTTCTGTGTGTCCAATTTTAGACAGCTTGAAAAGGCTTGACATTTAGGTTATTTTTCAAATCCAACTGTTTCTGTGGTACACCAACATTTACACATTCAAAACGGAGGTGCCTAAGATAGGTGAGCATTCTTGAAAATTTAAGTCCTAGGTACTTGCCTAGAACGCTCCATTATAAATACCTTGGCATGTTGGGTAAGATAGCACTCAGCAGTATTTAGCACTAAATTCCCAGCCAAGATCAAGGACAGAAAACATAAACCTATGCTGTGCTGACTGTTGGGAAATTAAATCTTCAGGAAGTGGAACTGCTGAAATGTAAGGAAATATTCAGAAAGGGAGAACTGCGTCGTTATGTCTTACCTTACCCTGTCACCTTGGGTTAGGCAAACTTAATGCTGGGCTGTCACAGATATAATGGGAGAACAGAAGTTCTCTTTCTGTGGGAGTACATACCTGCGAATTGAAGGTACTGAGCAATGCTCAGAAGATGGATCAGATTGTAAAATCCCCTCCTATTTTGCTTTTATTTAAAAATGGAAGAGATCATAACAATGTAAGGGAAGGATTTCTTAGAGTGATACCTTATATATTGGACAAACTGTGTAGTTGGGATACAGTTAGACAAACTTTCAAATGCAAGACATTCTTCCTCATTCTTCCTTCTAAAAACTTGTTTAACTATCCCAAATACACAGTGGTCCAGTAAAAGATATCCTTGCCCTAAGAAATCCTTGCCCCTCGTGTAATTTCTGAATAATTTTAATCACAGCTATAACATCACTCTTACACTACCTTCGAGATCATAACAAGACCAGTAACTGAGCCACTTAAGACATTGGTAAGGTTTTTCTGCCTTGTTTAAGGGATGGTGGTTCTCAGAAAAGTCACTGTCCCCATGCTATGTTGTCAGTGTTGTCTCGCAAGAATTTCTGGACCAAAGGTTTCATATAAAGCAGTGGTCACCAACTGGTAGATCCCGGAGCCTCTTGAGGTCAATTCTGGGCTAGGGGAGCTGAGCGTGTGCATCTTTCCCAGCCCAGCAGGTCAGTTGGTGGGGGAGGGAAGGGGGGGAGGCCTGGGAAGGCACATGCAGCAGGGGTCAGGGCACAAAGCCCACCCTGCAGTGGGAGCCGCCTCCGCTGCACACAGATGGGGGGGCACGTGCCCCCCCGCCCCCCAGGGGCAGTGCCAGCAGCTGCAGCAATCACGTAGGTAGCAGGGCGGGAACAGGGGCAGGCCCTGCACAGCCGGTGTGGGGATGGGGAGCACGTAGCACAGGAGGGCATGGCGGGCACATAACACTTGATCTGCCTACGGGACTGGGTGGGACAGGTTGCAGGCTGTTCCCCCAGGTTGCTCCCAGCTGGGCTGTGCTCAGGCCAGGCGGTGGTGGTGCTGCAAGTGAGGCCACGTAGGGGGGCTGTAGCCCCCCCAACCCCAACTCCCAGTCCCGCAGCCATCTGCCTCAGGCGCAGTGTAGGCCAGGCCCGGCGGGAACAGCCCAGAGTAGCCTTCCCTTCCCCCTACCGCTTGCCTCCCTCCCCCCGCAGAACATGGGGGCCAAGGGGCTGGTGGGCAAGGGGGAGGGCAGGCTGGGAGGCTACACCCAGTTCCCGCTGGGCTGCTGGGCAGCTGCAGCACTTGGAGCAGGGGTTGGGGGGGGCTATGGCCCCCCTTTGTGGCCTAACTCCCAGTGCCGCTGCTGCTGCTGCCACCTGGCCTGAGCACAGCCCAGCTGGGAGCAGTGTGGCACCACCTAGCCTGCAGCCCACCCCACCCCATGGGCAGATCTGGGGGCACGCACCCTCCATTCCCTCCCAGGATGCGTGCCCCCGCTCCCCATGCCCCTTGGATGAGCCACTCACGTCTCCGTCCCCTGCTCTGTGCCAGCTGTGCTCCCTCCTTCACCGCCATTGGGATGGGGATGCAGATCAAGGCCCCAGCAGTGAGGGAGGGAGTGAGAGCTATGCCTCCATCTGCTCTGCCCCGCCCCATCCCCGCACAGCACTTTCCACTCCTCACTCCCCTCCCCACAGATTTACCCACTGGGTGGGGGAGAGGGGGGAGATATTGAGTTCCCTTTAAATTCCGAAAGTGATCTCTGACCTAAAAAGGGACTGCCTTTTCATAATTGTGGGCTTAACAGCTGTTTCGTTTTGAGAGCCAAACTTATTCCTACCAGTCTGAGTCTTCATCATCATTAGAAAATGTTCTAAGGACCAACGTATGCCCTCACTTACATAAGTTTTATAGCTTTGCTGTAGGACCTGCTCCAAAGTCCTTTGAGGTCTATGGGAATTTTTCTATTGATTTCAATGGACTTTGGATTAGGTCCTAAATGAAACTCCAGAAGGTAAAAGTAGTTAGCTATGCTAGTCTTAAATCAGGCAGAAGGCAGGGTAGATTTGCACCTTATAGACTAACTAAATCAGAGATATATAGTAAGCTCAGGCGACCCTGCCAGGAGCCTGCTGCCATCTTCCCCACTCTGGGCAGCCTAAGTGAAGCAGACCTAAATGGACCAAATCCAATGGGGGGAAGGCTGGGAGGACACACAGTATGCAGCCCCTCTGCTAAACAGGCCTTCCTTGTCAGTCACAATTACACAGGACAGTTTTGTGCAGCTTTGGGTGTACAGAGAATAGACCATGGGTAGCCTGGGAATGGGGAGAGCAAGCTTATGAAGTCAGTTGCTATAAAATGGCATTAGTGTCCTTCCAAGGCATTTCTAATTCCAGAGGGGCAATCTGTCTGTCTCAGGCAAAGCCAGCCTGTGCATAGTGGGCTCCATGTCAGAATTTTAGGCAGGGCCCCACATAGGGGTGAATCCAGGGTGGGGTGCACTGGTGTACTTGCACCCCCTTTTATTCTTGCTCCACCCAAAATTTAAAACCAACTGGTTAGCAGTGGCAGCAGCATTTCTAGTCAGGCAGTGCTGAGGAAGCCTACTGGCTCATCATCATCTACTTGAGCATTTATAAACTCTTCATTCCATAAGCGTTAACGACACTCTCTTCTTGTTACTGGTCTTGAGGTTCCACCAATCAACCCCTCCTCTGTTCTGCTATGCTGTGGGCTGTTAGCTGATCCTGGTAAGGACGCTCCTATTTCACAGCCTTGAAGAATGTGTTTGTATAATCCTAGAGCAGCAGAGCTGGAAAGGACCTGCAGGGGTCATCTAGTTCGGAGGTTCCCCATTTTTTTCTGATTGCTACCCCCTTCCAGATTTACCAGCTACCCACATACCCCTACCAATATATGTTTTCTATTTTAACTGTTTAAATGCCAATTATTATCATGAAAAGTAAATCCACTATTACACAGTTTCTGCCGCATCCCTCCCACCCAGGGGCATGTGTATCACAGTTTGGGACCCCCTGATCTAGTCCAACTCCCTTCCTAAGACAGGATCATCCATATCCAAACCATCCTGTACACTCCATAGTGTAAATGCTACATAAGACCCTGTCACAACACAGACTTAACACCTGAACCCAGTAGTCCTCAACATTTTTCCCCGGCAGGCTGAATTGGCAGTGCCTGGTCCGACTGTGGGCCAGACGGTGGTTCTGATCCAGCACCTGGGGCTGGTGCGGGGGGTCACCCTCTGGCCATGTGGATGGGGGTGGCAGGCAGCCTGCCCTAAGCCCAGTCCCATGCCGGGGAGGGTTGGGAGGAGGCATGGACCAGTCCCCAACCTGGAGCTATGGGAAAAGGGGGTGTAGTGAGCCCTGTGAGGGGAAAAGGGCCCCAGCAGGGCCCAGCCTCATGGAGGGAA
>NW_005842152.1:2053422-2053974 GCF_000455745.1 Alligator sinensis | reverse complement strand
GGCTCCAGCAGCCTGCACCAAGTTTGGGAATTTGGCAGGGGTGAGGCTGGCCTCATGAATGGCCACCACTCCTTCCCCCACCAAATTCCCTGACCCGTGGGGAGCCCCGCAGGCCAGATGTGATGGCTCCGCTGGTCACACCTGGCCCCTGGGCTGGAGGTTGAGCACCTCTGCCCTAACCTACCACAGGTAAAGCCCAGGGGGTCCTGCTGTGAAATGGTATCAGGAGAGAGAGCCATGGGCTCTGCTACAGAGGAAGGCACCCCTAAATCTGACATGGGGGCACATTCTTTCCTGACCCCAAACACGGGGAGGAGCCGACCCTAACGTAGGGGTAAGAACAACCGGGACCTCCCCCCGGCCGGGCTGCAGCCAAAGCGGGTCGGCAGTCCCGCATCCCGCTGCCGTCCCGTCCCGTCCCGGCTGTTGCCGCTGGCTGGGCCGCCCCTTTCTTTGGAGCTGGAGAAACAAAAGCCGGGCTGGCGGGTGTCTCGCTGCGGGCTCGCGTGACACGTGGCCGGCGGGGCCGGGGCGCGGGGCTGGACTGCGGGA
>NW_005842152.1:2052384-2053032 GCF_000455745.1 Alligator sinensis | reverse complement strand
CGGGACTGCGCGCTGCTCCGGGCTCTGCCCTGCGGCCGCCCTCGCTCTCCAGACCCTTCCCTCGGCTTCCAGCTCTGAGGTATTTGTGCTCGGCCTGCAGTTGCTTCCACGAGCGACCACGTTCAAACTTCTTGGCAGACTTTTTACACGCATATAAAATGTACGAGTGTGTGTGTCTGTCTGTCTGTGCACGTATGTGTATCTGTGTGTGTGTGTGTATAGACAAACACGTACACACATTCGTTTTATATACGTGTGTGTGTATACATACATATACATGACAAGTGCTTAGATAAAACAGGGGCCCTAAATTGAAGCAGTGGGTTTTTAAAAACACCGCTTCAGTTTAGGGCGAAGTAAACCCCCATGTTGCGTATACCTGTGTCTTACCTGCCTCTCCGGCGGTGGGGATGGGAGGGTGAGCTGCCAGTGCATGGGCGACTGGTGCCTCCCAAGTCTGGGGGGGCACCAGATTGCTGCTTAGAGGTGGGGGTCCCCCAGCAGCTGATTGCTGAGCCAGTGGCAAAACAAGAAGTGTGTTTCCAGTTTTGCAGCTGGGGCTTTCAGGGGGTGCATGTGCACCCTCATGCACTCCCTGCACATCTCCAGTGTGCCAGTGGGTGGAGTGGTCCATGGCCACATGTAGGG
>NW_005842152.1:2032355-2052353 GCF_000455745.1 Alligator sinensis | reverse complement strand
CAGATGGGCTCTAACTGAGTGCACCAGGTTTGGGAATTTGAAAAAGTGTGTGTGTGTGTGTGTGTGTACACACATACATTTTACATACACGTGTGTGTGTGTGTGTGTGTGTGTGTGTGTGTGTACATGTACAGGTGTGTATATAAGATGTACAAGTGTTTATGTATGTATGGAGGGGTGTGTGATGCATGTACTTCCAATTACTGCAGCTCCTCTCACTCTCAGAATATGTGTCTTTTGGGAGTGCTTATTAAACAAAACATTTGGGGGTACTTCATATCTCTATACAGTCTTGTTGAGCACCAGCCTTGCAACAGGTAGTTAAATCAATGAAGTGGTTTTTTTTCTTCTTTTTCTCCTCTTAACACACATGACAGAGAGAGGTTTACTGCTGAACATGAAAGGTGTTAAGCCCCCCCTACAATGGCAGTTGAACTCAGTTATATTTACGTGGGGGTTATGACGATCCAGCTATTTTGCTCAGCAGCGGAAGAATCCCCTTTTTGCCAAGGTGATCTGTTTGATCTTTACTGCCTATCTGACTTCAGACTTGCTTAATGCATCTTGTCATCTTTGTAGCCTTGGTAATCCAGGAAGTGTTTACATATGTTCATTTGATGAATGACAGTGTTTCTTTACACACAGGCTTGAAATTTAAGTAGTTCTGAAGGTTGAATTGGGATGGGAACGCTTTAATTCAGACTATAGCAACACCGCAACACATGCCTTTCTCTGTAAGAAGATACAGAGATGCTGTTTTTGATGCACGTACACAAAGCCCAATCTACTTTATTCAGCTCCTCTAAGCAGGCTCTCTATTAGCACTCTTCAGATGGGTTTATCCATTGCCAGATAACCACCCTGGCTCACCTCCATTTACTGTTATTGGGTATGTAACCCGGAGTAACTGTGCACAGAGTTCAGATGACCTGGGAAAATTCTCTTGGCTTTGTTCTCTTGGCAGAAAAGCTTAACTGGAGACACCTGAACAGACATTTGCATGATAAGACCCTGAGGGGCAGAGAGCTTGTGCTGCTGATGCTGCACTGCCAGGAGGTGCCTGTGCACATGTGTGTGCTCTGTAAACTTCCTCACTCTGCTTGGAGAACGGCTGCAGTGCACAGGACAGCTTCAATTGGCTACCCAGACTCCTCAGAGTTGGCCGGTATCTCCCTGTAGCACAATGTAGGATTGTGAAGGGGATATGGTCTGCTCCTTAGAGCCCAGCAAGTGACATGTTGTTTCCTGAGGTGATGGAAAAAAAGCACCATGGGATGGTGGAGGATTCAGCTTTGTCTCTTCTCAGAAGAGAACATGTACAGACATTTGTTCTTCCAGGAGAAACTCTCCCAAGAGTGATTTAATCCTAGTCGTTCTTGGGTTATTTTTCTGAACATTTGTACACTTGTGGTTTCTCTTGGGAGAGTGGCAACTGGAGAAACAGACCGTCTGACTTGGGGAGTTGACATGTATATTCATTGGTAGAGGCCATATCCTTAGCTGGTCTGAATTGATATAGCTCCATTAATGCCAATGAAGGAAAGTCCAATTTAAACCAGGTTAAGATTTGGTCCAGTATGATTATTTTAGACTGATTATAAAATGATTTATTTATAAAATGATTATTTTAGACTGGGTCCATGATGCGAGGAAGTTTTACCATGTGATGAGATTAGGGAAGAGTTGAGGTTCTTTTACTGTTTCAACGACATATTTCCATATTCCCAAACGTCTTAATTTGTAACTTCTAGTTTGTAGTAATAACCCCCCCCAACATTTTAAAATAACATTAGAGTTTTTTGATTTTATTTGTTGTTGCTATATATTTTAATTCCGGCTCTACAAATATTTTTTCCAGTCTTAAAAAATTGAGAGTGCTATACATATGAAATAATTGGTAATTCATGTTTGGCTGCATCTTGACATGTGGGGGAAGATGGCTTACATTCCATTTCTTTAATTTCTACTTCATTAGAAATATTTGGATTTTTTTTTTTTTTTTTTTTTTTTTTTTTTTACAAAAAAATAGTACCCAGCTAAGATTTTCAGATTATGACTATGCACAATGCCATTATTCTTCTTATGCCCTTTTTAGTTAAAAGCATTAGTAAAAATGCCACTAATATGCCTATTTCCTGAAGTACCTTGTGCCTCTTCTCATTGCACTTGGTTCCTAATGAATTGAGCTCCTGTGGCAGCTCTTCCACAGGAAAGTTCCTATGAAGCTGTGAATGAAAATTTAAATGCTTTCTTTCTATATTCAGGTTGGGCAGTAACATAAGATCCTACTAGTAGGGCTAGTAATGATTGTCCCATGTTGTCTTTAAAAAGAATACATAGATAATTGCTGGGGTTTCCCCATCTCCCTCTTTTTAAAAGAGAAATTTTATAAATGTGTACATGGAGTCAGACTATAGAAAAAAAAAGTACCTGAGTAGGTACACAGAATTTCTCAAATGTGTCGTTACTAAATTCGCCAAATATACATTTTTCTGCTTTTTTTTAGGTTAACAAAGAGAGTTCCAGGTGTACTCTAGGTATTTCTACTCTCATTCATACAACTCCCTTGTGAAAGCTAACCCTATATATATAAAACGTATTGGGAAAGTATACACTGTATCCTACTGGCTTCTAAAAGTGATTTAGATAAAGAAAAATAGAGGGAAGTAATCTCTCCATGGACTAACAGGAAATATCTGGAAGACTGCTAGTGGTTCTTAGACAGCAGCTTGAGAATCACTAATAGATTCTATTAGTAAGAGTTTAGTTGCATCCTCCTTCCACAATGGGGTGAAGAGTAATGCAATTATTAAGTGGTATCTGTTCTGTATAATGGATTGTGAATCCAGTATTCTGTCGTTTCCTTGTGTGATAGCAGGGAAATCCATTTTTCGAAGAAGAGTAGTGTCTTGGCATGTTAGAACCAATGTTTTATTTTCAGGAATAGAGTTTTTTGCCCTTATATTCTATCCAAAATAAAATCAATTATGCATTTTCATATAAGAAGGACTTTTACTTTTGTTCATGTCCACAGACACAATAATGTTTTCGAATTTGAGCGTATATGAGCAAAGCGCTTGCTCTTTATTTTTGTTTTGTTTTATTTTTGAATGAAAAAAATGTGGATGATTTCAGACAGGGTGGTAAAAAATGTCTTGCTAACTTCCTCAGTCCCAGATAAAAAAGTTGATTCATACTTTTACTCTGAAATGCATGAATTAGCAAGACTCTGGGAAGCAATACATAACTGCATAGCATTGTTTCATGTCATACACATTAGCTATTTCATCAGAAAGAGTGAAGTTTAATGTCACATGCGAGGGCAAGCATTTAACCAGAGCAAAAGAGATTGTTCTACTTAAGTGGTGGAGAATAGAAGCTTTATCTCTGAAAAATCAATTTCAATGACTTATTGTACCTCACAATACTTGCTACTTGGACCTGAACTCTGAATATATGCTACTGGGTTCCACATTCGAGGTCAAATACCCTGGTTTCTCTAGGCAGACAAGGTTCTTTGGGTAAATCTCATATTTTTTTATTAGACCAAGGTGAATAGTTGGAAAAAAAATTCTTAGCAAGCTTTCGGGTTTAAAAACCCTTCGTCAGGCTAAGGAAGCATCTGCAATTGGTGTGTGCTCTTCCTGGGTGGAAACTGGTGTGTGCTCTTCCATCCAAGAAGTAGAAGCCTGCAGTATCAACAGACTTTACTGATATCACTGGATGGTGATGTTTATTTCCAACTATTTGAGTTGATTTAATAAAAGATATCAGATTCACTCGAAGAACCTTGTCTGCTTATGTCCTTAGACTAACATGGCTACAATCTACACCCCCGGTTTCTCTAATCCTTTTTGGAAGAGTTTAAACCCTTTCTGATACCACTGTTCACCTTTTCTGATACCACTAGGTTGAATGCTAGTCTCATTTTAAAGATGGAGAGATAGGAAGGAAGTTGCTGATGAAGTGTAAAGTATGATCTGGTACAGTTCTCACCTGGAACACTGTTAAAATTGATCTTTTAAATTTACCTTTGCAGTTTACATATCTTTTGATGCTCAATTTCTTACCATTTTTATTATGTTCAAGTTTAATTTTTGAATATATTATTACGTAGTATTGCTCTTGTTGCAAATCACAGGGGAAAATTATTTAAGATGTCAGTGATGTCTGTTGATATTGCAGGCTTCTACTTCAAGAAAAGAATATAGAAGTTGCGGTGGGGTTGTGGGGGGAAGGAACCTACTTAACGATTTTTGTCCTTTCCTCTGCAAGTGAAGGTGGTGAAACTTGCTGATGTCAGAGTTCAGAGCAAAATTTGTGCTTCCATGGGAAACTGGAATCTCAGTATTTGAAATGGTATTTATATAGCCTTTTGAAGGTTGAAGAACACTGTGACCATACTACTATTATTATTAGGGTTTTTTTCTTGCTCTAGTTGTATTCTTTATAGCACCCCACCCCCCAACCCCAGGAAACGAACAAACAAGATGAAAGTATTTAACAATTATGTGATGTCCAATGTAGTCAACTGCACACAATCCATTTTTCCTGACAAGAAACAGTAGAGTTAGTTTTCCAAAGGCAATCCAGTCCAAAGAGATGCAAATGTTCAGAGTAACTGCCTTAGTTGAGAGACAAATACTTTAAAATCAGTGGGACTTGAATTGGTTCCTTGGTGAATACATTCATCATTTTGTTTCATGAGAATTATCCTCCAGTGAAAATTTCCATACATCACCAATCAGCTTATTCAAAGAATAACTCATTCCTGCTTTAGAAACCAATACTGCCATTAACTTAAATGGAAGGGTGGCACAAGCATTTATTTTGCTTTCTGCTTGTATGTTTGTTTTAAAAAACAAAACAAAGCAAAGTTAATTCCAGGTATTGTAAACATAAATACACTTGCATTCTTTATTTTGAAAGCCCAGTATGATTTTATTTTTAGAGGTTGTAAGTGATGTGTTGGGAAGTTAGAATGTTTCTCAGAGCAAGAGTTGTTCTGTCATAGCAATCTTGAGTTGTTTGAGTTAATGTCTCATTGTTATGGCTAACTCTCTCTTTTTTTTTTTTTTTCTATTCTTTTTATGTCATGGCTTCATAATCAGATATTGCCTAGGTCTGTGTTGTGATTGAAATTTTCGGTGTGATGTGTGTGACTACATTCTGAATGGAAACTTTACTGGATGTTTAATTATCTGCAACTCTCTTGCTGTATCGCGAGAGCATTATTATGAATGTTACTCCTCTTTCAAATTTTTAGTGAGGAAGTTTGGAAGTGACATCAGTGGAAACAGACCTAAAGTTACTGATTTTTTTTCTTAGTGAATTTCTTTTCATAGTTCTTTGTTTATCCAAAGAAAAAATAATTGAAGAAATCCTTTGTTAGTGTCTTTTTTTTTTTTTGTATTGGACCACAAACTCTTTGTGCTAGGTGCTATATACAGGCATAAAAAAAGATGGTTCTACTTTAAAAAACATAGAAACTGTCCTAATTTAAAGATATTATTTAATGTCAAGAATTATTTGTGTTCTGGTTTTTTTGATAGTACAAGTATCTGTCTACTTTATATGGTTACCATTATCATTTTTATAGCATTTCACAATCTTTATTGAATTTTATGTTTAAACACCCTATGAGTTAGAGATCTCTATATTACAGATGGGTGACCTGGCCTCAGTTTCCCATGGAGTAGTTTCACAGAAAGAGTTAGGAATGTTTTTAGATGCTTAGTTTTTGGAGTAGAATCCAGAACCCCAAGTTAAGCACTTAGGACAGTGGTTTTCAGCCTTTTTTGGAAATAAGATCCCTCTCATTTGACTTGAGGCACCTCTCCATAACTTTTTGTGAATTTAGCTTCTGAAAGTGGGTGCTACTCATTTATAGATCAGGGGTGGGCAAAATACAGCCCATGGGCCAGATCCAGCCTTCTAGGCCATTCTGTCTGGCCTGTAGGACCCCTAAAATATTTAGAAAATTAATGTTTATCTGTTGGCTGCCTGTCAAAGATGATAGGAGTCAGGGGCAGTAGGATCCAGGGGAGCTAGTAGGACCCAGTAGCTGGGCCAGCCTGGCCTGCCCCCCTCCCTACCTGGAAGCCTCTGCCTAGCAGAGTCTTCCAGCCTGGGACCCTAGGGCTGTTCCTGACTCCCTGCACCAGAGGGAAATTCAAGTAAGAGTGGGGGTGGGGGACGGGAGGCAGGGGAGGGCCGTGGAGACCGTACCAGTCCTTAGGGACAGGCTGGGCTGGCTCCTGCTGAGTCCTGTGGTCCAGCCATGCAGCTGAGAGACACGTGGTGCAGCAGCGGCTGGTGGGTGGGCAGGGAAATGTTGAAAGTGGCCCCAGTGGCAGCGAGCAGCCATGCAGAGCATAGCTATAGTTGGGTGGGAGTGCGGGGCTCGCGCAGGTGTCCCGGGGCCAGGGCCAGTGGGGGCCAAGAGCAGGGTGGCAGAAGCGCAGGGACCAGGCCAGCAGGGGCTCTGGAGCTGGGCTGGCTCCCCACTCTCCCTGCTGGTGCAACCTGGCCTGGCTCTATAGACCCCTGCTGGCCCACTCTGGGCCCCACTGATGCTGGCTCCATGCTGTTGTGGTCTACGCCCACTCGTCACTCTTACCCTCCCCCCCGCCACTGCTTTCAGGGTTTCCTTGCCCACCCACCTGCTGCTCCTGCACCATGTGGCTCCCAGCTGCATGGCCAGACCACAGAAGCACAGGGCCTGTGGTGGTACCCTGGGGCCAGGAGCAGGGGAGGTGGGTGTGTGGGGGGTGTGTGTGGGTGTGTGGGCCCATGCAATGAGGGAGGGAGGGAGAGTGTGTGTGTGTGTTTTCGGAGGGCATGTCCCACATGCACATGCCACCATACACATGCACCCACGCCCCCCCCCTCACTGCCATACATGCAGGCCCCCTCACATACTCTAGTGACCCTCTCCCCCACACAATCCCCCACAAACCCCATACCCATCCACACCTCACATATCCACACACACCCACATGCTCTCTCATCCTATGCCCACATGCCCCACGCCTTCCCCCTCCCCCACACTCCACATACCCATACCCCCACAGCCCCCCACAAATCTATACCCCCTGATCCACCCCAATATACAAGAGTAAGACTTCATTTTAAGCTATTATACAATCACCTCTATGTATACTGTACAAATGCATGGAAACCAAGACAAAAATATTTTTTGAAATCTAATTAATTAATGTTGTAGATGGTCAATTTTTAGAATATAATTTGGTATTTTTCTGGTTCTTAGAGTACTTTCTGGGGCAAGTGGGGGGACTTCTGGTGGCAAAGGTCAGGGGTTAGCGGGCGGGACTTCCGGTCACAAGATGGTGACTAGGGGGTGGGGCACCTGTTAAGGTGCAGGGCTACCCATGTGGCCTTCAACAGCTTGCCAAAACTCAGTAAGTGGCCCTCCACCCAAAATAATTGCCCACCCCTGTTATAGATTATAGTGCTTACTTCCTCACAGAGGGGATGGGCAGTGGGGGTAGAGGATTGGCCAGGTAGGGACAAGCTGAGCCTTATCTGCTTGTTTCTGTGTACCTCATTTACCTACTAACATCTCCTAGGACTCTTCAAACGTTTCCACAGCATCCCAGGTTGAGAATTGCTGATCTAGGTGTACAGGAGAATAAAGGAATAGAAATACCCTGGAATCTCAAGCCCTTTTGACCTGCATGGTGAATAGCCATGCCTAAGAGAGAACAATGATTGTGAGTTTGCTTTTCCATTTCCTGTACAAATAAGTCGGCATTTGGTGAAAACCTAGATCCTTCCTTCCCTTCATCATGCAGCACTCGCCTCATCTCGTGCACTGGGAAAGAATCTGCAAAAGGGGTCAGGTTGCTGTAGATAAATATCCCCTTGAATGAAAGGTGAAGCATAATGAAGGGAATCTAAATATTTTGGTCTAGTTCCCAGTCTGCTTTTGGAGCAGAGCAAATATGCATTGTTTTTTGTTCATGGGTAGTTGTAATGCAAGATGCTATGCAATGTGAAAGGTTGGCAGAATAAATACAGCTTTTCAGATGCATGGTTTACATATATGTTATCCCTGAAAAATGTTTGTTCTCTAGATAGGTATTCCATGCATTCTGATTTTTGGGGATTCCTCAGAGTGATTTCATGATATTACTAAATAGTGCGCAAATATTAAAGAATATAAATAACCCTGCACAATATGATAGATGCTGTTTAAAGGCAATTTAAAAAAATGAATACCTTGTGAATCATTCTTGGCACAACCTCCATATTGGGTTCCAGCTGTGGTAAAAAGCTGCTGCAATCTGACTGCCTCATTCATGCTTTGTAGACGTTCTTTTTTGTAAGTGAAAGTTTCCAAAATACACAACTTGTAATTCATAAGAACAGCCCCAAAGGCTGTGTCCAGATAAGCACGAATGTTGGTTTCCCTGGGGACAAGTAGCAGTGGCACAACTTGTGCTGTTGCTACTTGTCCCTGGGGAACACTCGTGCCATGCGCGCTCTGCTGTGCAGCAAGTTACCTTGGGTGGGGTAGGGGAGGCAGGGGCCAACAACTGTGCTGGCTCCAGCAGCCTTACCTTGGGGCCTTGGGGAGCTGTAGCCTGGCCAGAAGCTGCAGTGTGGCTCTGGCTGGTCAGGCTCTGGTTTTGGGCAGCGTGTGCTGCTGCCATGTGTCACCCCGCTTTTTTTTTTTTTTTTTTTTTTTTAGCCTGTTTTTTTTTTTTTCTTTGACCCCAGGATCATCTGGGGTCAAAATACAACCCTATGCTGCAAGGTCGCAATGCGGGGAATGCCCGTATGTGCAGTGTGTCCCACTGCAGATGGGTCTGTGGTGCCACATACTGCATGTACGCGCTTGTCTTGATGCAGCCATAAAGAACAAATTGTTCTTCAAATTTTAGTTTGATCTATGCATCAAACTCAACTTTAAAAATTTAAAAAAGAGAAATCTATACAGCAAGTTTCCAAGAGAGCTCTATAGTTGCCTGAACCAGGCCATGGTCAGAATGGACACTGGCTTTTTTGATATCCTGGAGAAGAGTCGGCATGGTTTTTGTAAAGGGAAATCCTGCCTCCCCTCTCTGCTGGAGTTATCCGAGGGTGTTAAAAAACACCCAGACAAGGGAGATTCAACTGACAATATATTTGACTTTCAAAAAGCATTCAACAAGGTCCTTCTCCAAAGGCTTTAAAAAATAAAACAAAACAAAAAACCCCATAGTGTTATGGAATTGGAGGGAAGATTGTTTCCTGGATTGACAACTGATTAAAAGATAGGAAGCAAGAAGTAGGGTGAAATAACCAAAAGACCACTTCTCAGTTTGGAGGGAGGTCAAAAGTGGTGTCCGTTGAGGATCTGTGCTGGGCACAATTTTATTCAACATTTTCGTCAGTGACCTTCAAATAGAGATTTCACTATGCACATCCAGTTTGCAGATGATACCAAATTATTCCAGCTAGCCAAATTCGAAGATGATAAACAGAAGCTGCAGAAAGGTCTTGCCTAGCTGGATAAGTGGAAATAAGTGGCAGATGAACTTTCATGTTGACAAGTACAAGGTAATGCACATGGGGAAAACTAACCTCAACTAGACATACAACAGTGCTGGGTTCCAAGCTAACTGTTACAACTTGGGGAAAGAGAACTTGGAATTATTGGGTGCTGACAGATATGGGGGACCCTCCCCTCACCCCCCTGAAAACAGCGCTTTACTGGAAAAGGAATAATTTCAGTTTAATCTGGTTTGCAGCATGTGTATAGCTCACACCCTTCAGCGGAGCTTTTTGGTGCTTTTATCTAATAGCTGATTCAATCAGCTATTAGATAAAAATGCCAAAGCCCCGCTGAAGCGTGTGAACTATGCAGATGCTGAAAACCAGTTCAAAATGATGCAATTCGTCTTCTGTGCTAAGGACATCACATGCCCCTGGGTGTGCTGACCTAAAACACTGGGGGTTTTTTCCTCCCATGTCTGTAAGCAGCTGCTGAGCTGATACAGACACTTCTCTAAAAACCATGTGCAGCAATGACAAAAAAGGGCCAATAAAATGTTGGGTATCATTTAGGAAGGGAATTAAACCAAATGGAGAACATTGTCATGCCATTAAACAAATCTTTGATGCACCTACATCTTGAATAGCATGTGTAGTTGTGGTCTCTGCAATTCCAAAAAGATGTAGTAGAGTTGGAAAAGGTACTGAGAAGGGCAACCAAAATGATCAGGGGTGTGAAACAGTTGCCATGCCAGGAGAGACTGAAAGGGCTTGGACGCTCTGTTTGGAAAGAAGACTGTGAGGGGATATGATAGAGGGCTTCAGGGGTGGATCCAGGATTTTGTGAAGACGGGGTACAGCACTGCAGGGGTGGCTGCAGATACAGATCCACGATTTGGCAAAAGGGGGTGCGGTTGCAGGGGTTGCACAGCTGTTCCGTGCCTCCTTCCCCTGTGCCGCCCCACACTGGGGCAGGCAACCCCTTAGCTGCTGCTCTGCCACCCTGTTGAAGACCTATGAAAGGCAAGCATTTCCCCTACTATCTTCCCCTTGCTGCTCACAGCCATTTTTCCATCCCTTCCCTCTCTGTGCAGTTCATCCAATCCCCTCCCATTTCCCCTCTCCTGCCTGATGCTGCCAGGTGCTCTCTTGGGAATGAGACAAGGTCATGTCTACTCCAGTTGGGCTGTGTTAGAGGGCTGCAATCAGTTGCTACATGAAACTTTGTTTAATCAGTTTCATTTTATAAGCTACCACTATCAGCAGTTTCTGCTTCTTCTGATCCTTCATTTTTTATCATCTTCATGGACTTCTGAAAACTGAAGATTTTCCCAGATTGAGACAAGCTTCTCTACTCTTTCACATGTTAGTTTATTTCTTAATATAGCGTGAGTATTTCCAAACATAGACCAGTTTCTTTCACATGCTGCAGAAGATGAAGGACTCTGAAGCAGGTGAGAAGCAAGAGGAGTCAGAGGCAGTGTCGTATAAAGGCCTTGCCACCATGTTGCAGGAGGGATATACTTGGCAGAATTCCAGACTGCATTCCTGGACCAAATACCTGAAGATGTTCTGTAATCTGCAACATTTGAAAGTACCTTTCCAACATCAAGTCCTAAGTATGTTGCTTGTTTTGTGATCCAGTCAAATAGTAGCCGTGCTATCATCACTAACATTTCTGCCTTTGAACCTTGGAGTCACACTGCCGACTCATGTTCATCTTGGAGTCCACTAGGACTCCAAGATCCCTTTCCACTTCCGTGCCACCCAGCAGGTCATTCCCTAGGCTGTAGGTGTGCTGGACATTTTTCCTCCTTAGGTGCAGCACTTTGCATTTCTCCTTGTTGAACTGCATTCTGTTGTTTTCTGCCCACTTGTCCAACCTGTCCAGGTCTGCTTGCAGCTGTTCCCTGCCCTCTGGTGTGTCCACTTCTCCCCATAGGTTTGTGTCATCTGCAAACTTGGACAGAGTACATTTCACTCCCTCGTCCAAGTCGCTGATGAAGACATCTTCCTGTCTGTTAATAAAGTTTTTCTCTTTTCTTTCTTCTGTACTTGTAAGCAGAGATGCACTTAGATTCTCAAAAACAGTTGATTTTATCTGGGTCATTTGGTAAGCAGTCTCTGACAAAAGTGCACTGTCTGATTCAGATGCAGCGATCTTTAGAAGAAATTGGCTTTAGACTCTTCGGGGAGTTCTGCAGCTGAACCCAGAAGGCATCCTCATCAAGTACAGTGTTCCTTGTACTTCTGAGTACTTCTAGATCCTCATTTATTACTGTTTCTTGAAGAGCTTCTTTGTTTCTTAGTAAACTTTCAAATGAGATCACCACTCCACCCCATCTAGTTTTACTACAGAGTTTTGAGTGTCACTGTTTTATTCTTTGCATTCTTTTCTTCCTGCTTCTTCGTAAAGACTGCAGCTACAATGTGAGTAACTTTTACATGTTTTAGGACTTCTTTTGCTCTTCTATAGATCTTTTACAGTGTGTCCAACTTCATGATGTTATTAAGAGACAAGTTTAGCGCAGGGAATGCACATCCTATTGCAGTAATATGTGAATATCCAGTATGATTTCCCATGCTGCTTTCATGTTACTTGCCTTGTCAGGCAGCAAAGTAAATACTTTACCACTCCCAATCTTCTGTAGGACTTGACATATTTTACTACTGATATAGTCTGCAGTATGCCTGTTCTCTCCTGTTTCAATGCTTCTGTAAAAAACTGGCTGAGGTGTTGTTATCACAAAGCTTATGATTCCTTCTCCCCACACATTTGTCCATCTATCTGTAAATACTGCAAAACATAGTGCTTCATTGATTTTTTTTTTTTTTTTTTTTTTCCTTGCACAGATTGCATTGCACGTTCATATTCTGACTCTGAAAGAGGCTTGCTCAAAGAATGTCTGCTGGGGAAATAGTATAATGGTCTTAGTAATTTAAAGGCTTCCTGCTAGTATGAATTTTCAGATATTGACAATAAGAATAATATTGCTCTTGCAAGAGCAAGAATATATATGAACCAGGTTCAGAAATGGCCTAGACTGATTCATGTATGATGGATCTATTAGCAGCTGTTGCCTAGGACAGTTGAAGATGTTTCCTCTGGCATCTCTGATGGTGGATGCCAGGGAGGATATTGAAAAGGGGATCACTCTAGAGATATCTGGTTCAGTGCTTTCTCTCTAAAGCATCCGCTCCTTTCACTCTTGGAGACAGGATACTGAGTTAGATAGACCAATATAGCCCTTCTTATGTTCTGTTTTCTGCTGGTATTTTTTAAAATTTTCCCTACTGGACTTCTTGCAACAGTTGTTCCTAAAGTTTGTGGGCACTGTCTTCCAAGCAGTCATGGTTCTTGAAGATAAGAAAAGATGTATCAGAAATTTTTTCTTTTCTGTTTTAAGAAATGTCACCAACTTGACTTTCCTAGACTATTAAGATTAATTTAAACTGTGATTCATACATTTTCTTACAGTAGCAGTAGTAGAGTATGTAACATGGTCTTTTTTAGTTCTCTAATGTGTGGAAATTCTCCATTTTGTTAAGCTAGGTATTGGCACTTGGATATGGAATAGTTTGTGAAGGGATAGGTGTGTGTCATCTGTATGTTGGGTTTCCAGGGTTGGTGACTATACCACCTCTGGAGGGAGTGTATTCCACAGTCTGGACACCCTGACTGTGAAGCTTTTCCTAAAGTTGAGCCTGAATCGATCTTCCAGGAGTTTGTGGCCATTACTCCTGGTTTTCCCCTCAGGTGCCCTGGTGAACAGTGGCTCACTGAGCCCTTGATGTACTCCCTTAGTGTAGCAGTAAGCTGCTACCAGGTCCCTTCTCAGCCTTATAGTTTCATAGTTTTAGGGTCGGAAGGGACCTAATAGATCTTCTAGCCCGACCCCCCGCCAGGGCGGGAGAACAACAAAAAACCCTAAAAACAAAAACGGGACTCAAATGAGTCCAGCCAGGTAGGCATCCAGCCTCTTCTTAAAGACCCCCAGGGTAGGGGCCAGCACCACCTCCCTTAGAAGTTGGTTCCAGCTCCTAGCCGCCCTAACTGTGAAGTAGTTTTTTCGGATGTCCAATCTGTACCTCCTCTCCATCAACTTGTGCCCATTACTCCTTGTTATGCCAGCGGGGGCTAGGGGAAACAGCGTCTCCCCCAAACCCTTCTGGTTCCTCCTAGTGAGTTTATAGACGGTCACCAGGTCCCCCCTCAGCCTTCTCTTGTGGAGGCTGAATAGGTTCAGGTCCCGCAGTCTCTCACTGTAGGGTCTGCCCTGTTGTCCCCGGATCATGCGGGTGGCCCTCCTCTGGACCCTCTCCATGTTGTCCACATCCCTCCTGAAATGGGGCGCACAGAACTGGACACAATACTCCAGCTGCGGCCTGACCAGCGTCGCATAGAGGGGGAGGATCACCTCCCTGGCTCTACTCGAGATGCACCTGTGGATGCACGACAAGGTCCGGTTAGCCCTGCCAACCATGACCTCGCATTGTCGGCCCATGTTCATCTTGGAGTCAATAATGACACCAAGATCCCTTTCCGCCTCCGTGCTCTCAAGTAGGGAGTTCCCCATCGTATAAGTGTGCTGCTGGTTCCTACTACCCAAGTGCAGCACCCTGCACTTGTCCGTATTGAAACACATCCTGTTCCTGTTTGCCCACCCCTGTAACCTATCCAGATCCTTCTGCAATCTCTCTCTCCCTGCTAGCGTGCTCACCTCCCCCCAAATTTTGGTGTCATCAGCGAATTTAAACAGGTTGCTTTCCACCCCAACATCAAGATCGCTGATGAAGAAATTGAACAGCGCAGGCCCCAGGACCGAGCCCTGGGGGACTCCACTACCCACCTCCCCCCAAGTCGAGTATGATCCATCCACCACCACCCTCTGAGTGCGACCCTTCAGCCAATCTGCAATCCATCTGACTGTGTAGGCATCTATGCCACAGTCGCCTAGTTTATTAATTAGGATGGGGTGAGAGACGGTGTCAAAGGCCTTGCTGAAGTCCAGAAAGACTACATCCACCGCGACACCTGCGTCCATGGCCTTTGTGACCTGATCATAAAAGGCAATCAGGTTGGTCTGACATGATCTCCCCCTAATAAATCCATGCTGATTGCCCCTGAGCATCATTTCTGATGCCGGCCCATCACAAATGTGCTCCTTGATGATCTTCTCATTCCTTCTTCTTTTCCTTAGACTGAAGAGTCCCAGATCCCTCAGTCTTTCCTCATATGGCTTGTCTTTTAAGACTCTGATCATACGGTTGGGTCTTCTTTGGACTCTCTCAAGCTTGTCCACGTCCTTGCTAAAGTGTGGTGCCCAGAACTGGATGCAGTACTCCACCTGTGGTCTTACCAGTGCCAAGTAGAGTGGAAGAATCTCCTCGATTTTTTGCTGGAGATGCATTGATTGATACATGCCAAAGTATTGGCCCTACTGGCTACAGCGTTGCACTGCTGGCTCATATTCGTACTGTGGTCTATTATTACCTTTCATTTGTGGTGCTAGTCAGTTTGGTGCCGCCAAGCCTGTAGATGTGTTGGGGGTTGCTCATCCCGAGGTGAAGCACTTTACAGTTCTTGACGTTGAACTTCATCAGATTCCAATTTGCCCAACTTGCTAGCTTGTCTAGGTTCGCCTGTATCTGTAGCGTATCTTCATGCACGACCACCCCACTCCCCCATAACTTGATGTCATCCACGAACTTGGCCAGTGAGCTCTTCACCCCCATATCCAAATAATTAATAAAGATGTTGAAAAGTGCTGGACTGAGAACCAACCATAGCCCATTGATTGAGTTTTATAGCTCAGGTTATCCAAAAGCTAGAAAAATGTCATTAAGCAGTGGGATACGTTCATGTGCAGCTGTTGTGAGGTAAATTCTACTACTGGGTACATGGTAGCAGAGTTTTACAATGCCAGGAGACCGATCTTTTTCACAAATTTAGTTATTTAGTCCTGATAAGAGCTTGTTTCCTTCCCCTCCCCTCCCCCCTCTTTTTCTCCTCTCCCTCTTTCCACCCCTCCTCCCCATGGGATGTTGGAGTGCTATGTATCTTTTGAAAAATTATCCGCAATTGGTATTTTTCAGGGTCAAGGATAATGCAGTGGGGAAGCTGTCCTTGTGGGATAATGGGAAGCTATCCTTGGAAATCCTTCTGGCATCCTATTACTTTAAGTAATCCTGGTAGCTTCCTGGTTCCACTTTGTCTCAAATAATTCTGCTTATTTACAGGTCACTCTGTCAGTGTGAATTATTTTTTAAATATTAATTTTTTTCTTTATATAAACATACCTATTTTTCATATTTAAAATAATTTAAAAGCTTGAATTAAGATAAATGGCACAGGTTTGTCAGTGAAATATGAAAGGAAGTTGCATTGCTGAATAGGTGGAAGTCACTGGCCAAGCAGCTAGAAATAGTGTTTAAAAATGCTAAACCAGCTTTTAACATCCATAACATTGTCAAATAATATAAAGTGTATTTTCTTCATTTCTGTTGGTTCGCTGAGTTTGGTTCAATAACTATTTTGTGCCCAGCTGTGAAACCAATTGAGAGCAGAAAAAGAGGAAAGCTTATTTTTCTGTTATGCTCACTGAATCAGTTATGAGAGAATAAAGTAGTGTGAGTTCTAAATTTTGATATGGAAAGGGCTAAAAGATCTCTTGAAGTTCCTTCCAGCTTCATATTTCCATGACTTTTTTATGGTGACCGGAAAAAGTAAGGATCTGTATGAATTTGTTAGCATATATATTTGTTTAAAAAACTGTGTATAGTGATATGTTGGTATCACTTAGTACTTTTTACTAACTATTGAGACAACCTTTTTTTTTTTGGTAAGAAAATGGAGAATTAGATTAAAGTCACTAATTTAAATGAAGTATTTCAGCTTTCTGAATTAGTTTGACTAAAAGGTAAGTTATAGAATCGTAGGGTAGAAGTAGGGTCTGGAAACCATCTAGTCCAACTCCCTGGCTGAGGCAAGATGATCCCTGACCAAGCCATTCTAGTCAAGTGTCTGCCTAGTTTGTGTTTAAAAATGTGTCCAAGAAAGGAGATTCCACAACCTCTGAGTAGCTTGTTCCACTGCTTAACCTTTGGAGTAAGAAGGTTCTTCCTAATCTATACCCTAAATTTACCTTGCTGCAACATAAGACTGCTCCTTGTCTTGTCTGTGAAGGCCACAGAGAATACCCTATTTCCATCCTCCATAGAACTACCCTTTGGGTCTTTGGAGACTGTTATCAAATTCTCCCTTTAGAATTATTTAATCAGATTGAAAGAACTAGTTTCTTCTTCAGTAATATATGTTCCTCTTTGCTAGGCTCTTTCTAATCTGTTCATATTTTTTTGAAGTGCCTTCCCCAAAAACTGGACCAAGTAGCCTGGGTGAGGCTGTACTAGTGGCAAGTAAAGTAGGGAAAATAACTTATTTTGATTTGCCAGTGATGTACCTATGCACACAGTATGATTCTGGCTTCCTTTCCCCTCACAAGAGCACGCAGGCCAGTATTCAATTTATGATCTGATTTGTAAGTTTTGATTTGAATCCATCCCCCTCTCTCTCAGAAGAGTAGTGAAAACTTCCCCTCTGTATTCCTCTTCTGTTGTATAGGATGTTGCTTTTGGCTTTGTTTGTAAGCTTATACATTACGATTAGATCAGGTTAAGAGCACTTTTGAATGATTATCACAAATTAAGGCTCATTAACAAGTGCTGGATCTGATTTGTATAGGGGCTCCAGGAGCAGAAATAGAAGGAAACCCACTATGCACTTTATGCCATTTTGGGTGAGGATCATCTTTAAGCTGTGCTGGTGGGGGAGAGGGGGTTCCTTTATCTTCCAGCTCCTGGGGTCCCTGCACAACCAGATCTAGCCTCTGTCAGCGCTTGCAAGTGAAGTGAACGAGAGGGGGAGGGGAGGTAAGGAGCTGCCAGGCAGTGTTGAAGTGGTCAAGGTTAGGGAAAGGAGCTGTCAGAAAGATGCAGAGCCCAGTGGGAGGCTGGATCTAGGTGGGAGGAGCTAGCATGGGCTGCAGGAAGCTTGGGACCAGGTAGGGAAGGGAACCTTTTCCATGCCTGCCCCTGATGCTCTTCTCTGGGTGATCAGGTTGGCAGGGCAGCAGTCAGAAGGGGGTTGGGATGGAAGGAGGGTGATCCAGGGGTGGAGGGCCTAATCATAGGGTGGAGAGGGAGGTTGAGGGTGAATTGGGGGCCATGGGGTGATTTGGGGATCCAAGCAACACAAGGGGGCCCATCCCTCTCTTCTTCCTTCCCTGCCTATACTGTGACTATAGAGCCAGTGAGCAGGGCAGGTGTGGAGCAGACTTGCAGCCCTAGCCACACCCCTGCTTACCAGCCCTCTATCTGCATATTTAAGCAGTGTACATTAGAGAAGGTGTTAAGCTGGAATGTGTGACATCACTAGCATTAGCTAACCTTAACACGTCTGTTATTCCTTAGAATTAGGACCTGCTAGCTCTAGTAGCATAATCTAACCCTAAAGGACATCCTATTTTTGCATCATACTATTTTATAGTATTTGATAGGGAGGAGAGATTGTATTTCTGCAGAGGATGCCTTTGGAAGCCCAAATACACTTGCTCTGTCTTCTGATTGTGATTGGGACATCAGGATTAATATCTGAAGTCCAAAAAGCACTCAAAAATCATATCACTGCAAGATAAAAGTTGAATTAATGCAAAGATGAAGTTACAAAGCATCTTTCCATAAGTGACTGCACCTTTTTTTGTACCCTTTCATGAATAACTGTGGGGTTATTTAAGATCAAATGTGGCCCAATGATTAGATTTCAAGGCAGCAAATGGTACGATCACTTTTAAAATAATGCACATTTACATTTGAAAAAGAACACAGTTATTTGGATGCCTTCTAGCTGGCTTTTCAAATATGATGGTTGTTGTTGTTATGGGAAAAATCAGGAGTAGTTTAATTTCTGGATATAACTGGTTATTCCATCTTCTAGTTTGAGAAATGTTGGTCCAGTTGATTCATCGGGTTTTAAAAGATATGGAAAATGACTATCTCTACTAACTATATTTAATTTATTTTGCATAGTAATTTTGGTAGAGTAAAGTGTGTTCTTGACATTTTGCAGGTGACAAGTAGGCATGTGTGTTTCAGCTCACCTGAAATATATTGGTTTGGGAGAGGCTTTAGGAGAGTTGATGAGAAATAAAATGAAACACTTCCTCTTTAATTAAGATTAGTAAATCCAAAGCTATTCAGAAGAGTGTTTAGAAAAGTGAATGTGCATCTAAAATTATCAGAACACATTGGGACTCTATTACCAAAACCATCACTCTCCCTTCTAAATCAGACCTCTCCCTGCAAAAACATGAGCATTCCACAGATATGTTTGGTGGAAAGGAGTTGACTGGACAGGTTCCTCCTTCTCCCAGAGCTTGCTTTAATTATTCACATTCCTTTCCATTAAGGACAATTGACTAAGTCAGAGGGACCAATATTTCTTCACTGGGTTCTTGGATTCCACCATTTCCCCCCAGATACACTATGGAATCATTTTTTCTCCAACAATCTGAGTGCTTTGTGGGATGGTATAAATCCTGTGAAATCCTTTCCTCCTTCACTGCCTTGGTGTTTGTATTTTGGGGCGGAGGGTGGGGTGTGGGATGCTCCTAGCATCAGCGACTTGGACGAGGGAGTGAAATGTACTCTGTCCAATTTTGCAGATGACACAAAGCTATAGGGAGAAGTGGACACGCTGGAGGGCAGGGAACAGCTGCAAGCAGACCTGGACAGGTTAGGCAAGTGGGCAGAAAACAACAGAATGCAGTTCAACAAGGAGAAATGCAAAGTGCTGCACCTAGGGAGGAAAAATGTCCAGCACACCTACAGCCTAGGGAATGACCTGCTGGGTGGCACGGAAGTGGAAAGGGATCTTGGAGTCCTAGTGGACTCCAAGATGAACATGAGTCGGCAGTGTGACGAAGCCATCAGAAAAACCAATGGCACTTTATCGTGCATCAGCAGATGCATGACGAATAGGTCCAAGGAGGTGATACTTCCCCTCTATTGGGCACTGGTCAGACCGCAGCTGGAGTACTGTGTGCAATTCTGGGTGCCGCAATTCAAGAGGGATGCGGATAACCTGGAGAGGGTCCAGAGAAGGGCCACTCGTATGGTTAAGGGCCTGCAGACCAAGCCCTACGAGGAGAAACTAGAGAAACTGGACCTTTTCAGCCTCCGCAAGAGAAGGTTGAGAGGCGACCTTGTGGCTGCCTATAAGTTCATCACAAGGGCACAGAAGGGAATTGGTGAGTATTTATTCACCAAGGCTCCCCCAGGGGTTACAAGAAATAATGGCCACAAGCTAGCAGAGAGCAGATTTAGAGTGGACATTAGGAAGAACTTCTTCACAGTTCGAGTGGCCAAGGTCTGGAATGGGCTCCCAAGGGAGGTGGTGCTCTCCCGTACCCTGGGGGTCTTCAAGAGGAGGCATCTAGCTGGGGT
>NW_005842152.1:2009624-2032324 GCF_000455745.1 Alligator sinensis | reverse complement strand
TCTTTCCTGCCTATGCAGGGGGTCGGACTCGATGATCTATTGAGGTCCCTTCCAACCCTAACATCTATGAATCTATGTGGGGAGGAAGAAACCTGGTAATAGTCCATGCAAGATGGGGACTTGGGAAACATAAATTCCAATGCTAGCTCTGCCACTGACTTGGGTAACTTTTGGCAACTTGCTTCACTTCTGCTTCCCCCTGTTTCCGTTTTGTCCTTTGACTTTCTTGTCCACTTAAGCTGGGAGGTAGTCAGGTCAGAGCTGTCTCTTCTTTTACATCTGTACAGTGCCTAGTATATTGGAACATTCTTAGACCCCCTGCATGCTACTGTATTACTTCTACAAAATACTGTCATAAGGAAAGGACTTCCTGGGTTCTGGTATTTTTTGCTCCTAGGCTGGATCCAGATGTGCAGGCACGTGTGGTTTATGGCTCTGCGAACCGCTTTGTGGTGCCACATCACATGCCTGGCACATTAAAATGTGATATGCACTACAGATTTTCAGTGCATGGGCAAAATTTGCTACCAGGAAATCCCAGCAGCCAAACACCCCTTCCCCCACCCTCTGCTCCCGCCATGATAAAAGTGTCATGGCATGTGCCACAGGACCACGTGCTGGCAGACATGGAGGCTTGGTCCTCCCGGGAGATGCTCTAACTGCTGGCCAGAGTGTCACCCCTCCTCTAGTTCTGCCCTGGCTCCGGCAGCACGCTGGGAGGAGTGAGGAAACAGCAGTTTCCCTGAAGTGGGCCATTTCGCCTTGCACCAAAGCCCAAGTGCAGGGGTGTGTACTTTTTTTGTATGTGAGGACATGCCCCTAGGTTGTATCCAGATGTGCGTGGACGTTTGGTTCCCTGGGGACAACAAGCGGTGATGTGCCTTGTGCCGCTGCTAGTTGTCCCCGAGGAACGCCTGTGCTACGTGTGCTCTGGCGTGTGGCAAGTTAGCCCAGGTGGGGTAGGGGAGGCTGGGGACAGCTCAGTGCTGGCCCCAGCAGCAACCTTAACCTGGGGTCCTGAGGTCCTCCCAGGGCTGAAGTAGTGGTGATCTTGCTGCGCAGAACCTGGCTGACAGCTGTGTGTGGCTCCGGCCGGCCAGGCTTTGGCTTCATGTGTCGCACGCTGCCACCACATGTGCCACTCCACTTTTTTTTTTCCCCAAGAGTTTTTTTTGACTGCGCTGTTCCCTTGCAGTGCGGAGAACAACGGAATGTGCGGTATATGGCACCACAGACATGTCTGCAGCACCACATAGCACATGGCTGTGCTCATCTGGATGTGGCCCTAGTATGCACTCTAGGTTAAAATGTGTGGTGTTGCAGAGAGTCCTTTTTCACTTTAATGCTGGCCTACTCAAGTGATTAATTGTCTGTACTACATTAAGGGAGGAGCAGAGTGAAGCTTGGCTTTCTCTGTAAGGCAAAGTTGGGAACTGGAAGCTGAGATACGATTCTTGTTCTGCTCTTCCTATAAGTAGAGGATAGAGCCTAATCAAGATTCTCAAACGTTCTAGGAAAAAAAAAAAGATTTTTAAAGGGTGCGTTTGATTAGAATTTTTTTTAACTAAACCTGTTTCTTATATCTACCCTATATTTAACAAAAAGAATTTCAGCAGAAGCTTGGGAAGGACAATCATTGCATTTTACTACTTGGACTGTTATTTTTCAAAGTGAACAAAAGAATCTCTGTGCGGTACTGCAAATTATTACTGCAAGGCTAACAAAAGTGAATTATTTGTTGCAAGGGAAAGATACCTCGGCACCGGGCTAATGAACATGCTACCAGTAGTTAACTCCTTGCTACTAGGACTTGGTAATTTCTGCTTCTTAACTGCCAAATGGAAAATGCATTAGGATGACCAGTGGGCGTTCTAGAATTCCACTTGTCCCAGCACATGCACGTTGCATTACCAAAAGGAGTTCATGTCCTGTGTAGCACTGAAGTGAGCTCCTTTTGATATTCTGGACATCTGCATCACAATGGGACCAGCTGGGTATAGAACAGTTTGAACATTTGACCTTTTATTGTAAGTACCCAAATTGGAGATAAGCTCTTTAGAAAAAAACTTGTTCCAGTGTCTCATACTTAGAAAATATTGGTGAAAATATCAGTAAATGTCTTCTGAAATTAAGGCCCATGTGTACTTTCTTTTTGTCAAAGAAGTTAAGTTATCCAGTGAAAGAAGACCTTGCTATATTTAAAATCAGAGCCCGAAAATGTGGATATGATGCTTATTTTTAAAAAATGTTCTTTTTTTGTAGGGGTTTCATTTCTGTTAAAGTGACCAGAGCATTCGTGAATACAGTATAATGGACGTGGAAGAATTTCCTCCTCCCCCACCACCTGAAGGTAATTGAATAGCCTGCTTTTAATCAGTTTCAGCTGAATGGATACATCACGTTCTCCATCAGGAACCTTAGTATGACCTCTCTTTTTTTCCAGGTGTTTTGGTTGTACTTGGTATTATCTTCAGGAACATTTTGTGTTGTTTCTTTAACCCTTACTAGTGAATTGTCCTTCAGGAATTATGCCTAAAACTTGATTCTTGCCTATAAGTGTCAGTGATATACTTTCCAGTAACTTCAGTGGGCATTGAATTAAGCTGGAAACTTTTTTTTTTCAGTAGTCTCCCAATTTTATAAGTCAGTTGCTGTTTAGTGATGCACAATTATTTACTAAGCGTATTCAAAAATGTCTGTGCTTGCTTAGTTTGGGTGTACTTTTTACTTCTCGTTTGTATTCTTTTTAGAAGTAAGATGATTAGTTCCTAGATCTTTTAGACTAGGAAATTCTTGTCCTTCAGCCTGGCTGCTGTAGTCTTATAAGAGCTGTAAACGGCATGCTGGGAAGCGGCATGCTAAGAACTTTTTCAATGCAAACACTGCACTAGTCTATCAGACACGGGTCTGCACAAAAGAAGGTATGACAGACAGTCAAGGTTGAAGAGGCTGCAGCTGTAGCTTGGAGTGCTGTGAAGGATTATAGGATATTCCAGACTGGTGCGGGCTCAAGACCCATATGGCTGTCTTCTCTGCCTAACTGCTGGACCTGGGTATGGAGTGGAGTAAGCAGAGCTTGTTAGTTGCTTCTAGTCTTGGACTTAGTGTGGAAGTTGTATATTAGCCTGCAGACCTACTGAAATCTTGATTTTTAGCAGCTTTTGCAAAATCTGGTGTTGCCTGTGAAATCTGCAAAACTGGTGAGGGGAAAAAACTTACTGAAAAGAAAATGCTGGCTTCCTAAACGGAGAGAACAGTTCTCAGGGTGCTGTGGCACCCCGCTAGGGTGGGAAAGGGGGGAGGGTCTGCCTGCTTAAGGGTGGCTGGCAAGATGGCTGCCACCCCCACACCTTGCCACTAATTGGCTGTGAAGGCTGCCTGTAATGTTGCCACACCTCTTTCCAATTCCTAGTGGGGGGCGGGGCCTCATGACAGTCAGCCCTTGCAGCCAGTCAGCTGCAAGGGACGGGGCCACTGAGGCCCCTTGACTAATCAGAGGCATGGGGTGCACTGCACTCCACCTGTGAGATGGCTGCGGTGCCCTGTGTTCTGTCCGTCAAATTAATGGGCAGCTGCCCCAATTTTTGATAGGCCACTAACTATGGCTCATACTTGGCCCTATTGTGGTTATTGTAATTTATGGTAGCAGCCTTCAGTAGAGCCTGGATTCCTGAGGGCACAAAGGTGGAATAACACAAAGTAACCCTTGTTTCCTTGTGCTTGGGCTTGTACATATGTGCTAGTAATGGAATTTCATTCTTAATCTATTCTGTGGATGTATAGGGAGTTCAGTGCAGTATGTAGATACCTTTTTGTATGCTGTGCGTCATTCTGTAAGTTAACACACTTGAAAAAAAAAGTTTGTCTGGGTGTCAGTCAAATATCTTTCTCGTTGGTTTTTCCAGTTAGTGACTGATTCTGTATTTGTCAATTCTTTCTCCCCTTGTCTTTTTATATGTAAATTCCACTTCTTTACTTGGTACTGGCAAGATGGCTTATGCTATCATTTTATACATTTCATAGTTTGCAATAGTTGTAAATATTAAGCATCATATATTGATTTTTCTTTAGCAATTAATATGTAGGAACAGGGGTGAATTCAGACTGGTGATCTATTGAGTTTGGTATCTTGTCTATGGCTGTATCATGTTTTATAGGAATGTGAAAGATACTCTGTAATACGTAGTTATGAAATAAGATGCTCTTCAGGGAAAGATTATTTCTGACCTTCATTATTTAGAAGTTGGGTTTTTGGGGGGTTTTGTTTTGTTTTTTGCCTGGAGGACAAGGGTTTATGTCCTTGCAAACTATGTTCTTTCTCATGTGCCCTGCTCTAAATCCTTCTTATTGTAACTCTGGATGTAAATCTGGGTTTTCCTTAGTGATTTAATTGTGAACACTGTCAGTTGCCATAGAAGGATTAAAACATCCCCGACAGTTGTTCCGTCTTAATTCTTTAGTGGGGGAAGAGTCTGCTCTTGAGGAACCAACACGTTGTATGCAAGCTGTGGTGGCGATTGTTCAAAGAGCTGGAAAAATAAATGTAGCAGCAACAGATTGAGGCCCTGTTCAGAAAAACATTTCAGCATGTATGTTACACCAGGCATGTGAGACACAGCACTCATCTATTTTATGCTCATTGTAGCCATGGAGAGGTGTTCTGTTCTAGTGCTAAGAAATTCTTAACTCTGGAAAACAAGGCTGGGGCCGGAATATACAGACATCCTAGCCCCTTTGCTGGAGAACTACCCATATGCCTCAAAAGTAAGCTCCCCTGCCAGAGTAGGCTAGAGGGTCTACTCTTTGCATCTCCGTTCCTTTACGGGAGCCCACTGATTGACAGCCTGGCTCCTCCCCTGCTGGAATAGAGGACAGGCTGTCACTGAGCAGCTAGCAGGGGCCCACATGGCTCAACTCATCCCAGGTGTCCTGGAAGGCATGAGGCCACAGGGGAATGACCCCCAACCCCTTGCACAGCTCTAGGGCCACCTTGGTTCTATGCTTGGGATGGGAGGCAAATGTGCCACAGCTGGTGCTGTCCCAGAGCCCTGGAAAAATGTTAACCCTGGAAGAATGTTGTTTTTCCCTCCTCCCTGCTGTCCACCAATTAGTTAATTGGCAGGAATGGTGGGGGAGGAGTTATTTCTTGTGGCTTGACCTGTCCTGGGTACTCCCAGGATGGATCAACTCAAGGGGATGGCCTCCCATCCCTTGCATAGACCCAGAGTCACTCGTGCTGCTGCCTGAACAGTCTGGGGACTCTCTCCAGGAATGTTTGGGCATTGGCAAGAGGGTCCTTACAGGCCGCTTGACAGCTCACCACTGCCTAGGCTATCAAGGAGCCCAATCCTTCCTTTCTCCCTCCCTCCCCTCCCCTTGGAGGGAGAGAGTGCAGAGAAACTATGTCATACTGGGGGCCTACAAGACCCAAGAGAAGCATGTGGGCATGTACGTTGGGTCCAGAAGAGATTTTTCTCGTTGCAAGTGCTGTTACTTCTTTTGCAGAAGAGCAAGTTTTCCTCTGGTGATAAACCTCTTGAATGTCTGTACACTAGTGATTTTTTTTTTCTTTTTTTTTTTTTATGCTGAGAGAGAGGTATTTCTCCACAAATATAGTGCCTGACCAAAGCCCATGTCTCTTTACCAAAATGGGGCCTAAATGTTGTAGCCCCTTTTGGACAGCCTTTCAGATTTTATACTGAGATTAGATTTATTTAAAATGTGTGAAGACATTTATGTGGCATTGCTGTTGATGAAAATCCTTACCCTCCCCTCTTTCAAAGAGCTTACTCTCCAAGATTTCTGAGACTGGTGTATCTTTTAAATTAAAAGTATTGATTTAAAACCACTAATGAGTCATCAGATTTGAATTTACAGAAGCTTTTTCTCTTGTGAAAACGAAGTATTAATAAAAGGCATGGCAGTTCAATTAACCTAAGGCTCTCACATTACAGTGTGATAAACCATCTCAGCAGTCGTGCTGATGTGCCTTTTCATTCATTTCCTAAAGGTCAGACACCAGTGTTTCTAAAACAATTTAGTGACCCAGACTCCAGCTGCAACATAACATGCTTTGCAAGGTGATAAGTCTGCTTATATTGTGTATGGGATCGTTCCACTCCACCTCAACCATTCTGAACAAAGGAGAATAATGGATTTGGATGCTAAGAGCATATTTAAGTTCCTTTTGGACACCAATGAAAATGTGGGATGGGCTTAATTAAGTTAAGCTGTTGCCCACTTAACTTAATTTTTTTAAAGAGTTGCTTGGCCAATATTTTCACATGCTGGAGGTGAAGTCTTATATTTAGACACCTGAATAAAATGTGCCTGCCTTGCAGAAGATTTAAGTTAAAAGGAAGTTAATGTAAGTTCTGTTGTTTCTAAGGACTGTGTCATTGCTCAGCACGTCTGCTGACTTCTTGGGATTTTGTTTCCTTTCTAGGTGTTACCACCATAAATACTTGTTGGCTCTTTGCTGTTTACAATGTGACAAATCTCATATTTTATTTTGGCTCTTTCAGTGATTTTCTTGCCTAGTGTCTCCTGGGAACTTTACCTGTGCTTTTCCATAAGTTAAAATCGGTTCTGTTATCATTACCAACTTTCCTATGGAGGTGTTCTGAAAAGGAATTTCTGTTTATGTAGCGTTTATACTGGCTATGTTTGTGCTACTTAGCACCAAGGTTGGGTGGGAGGGCAAGCATACCACTTGCCCTGAGCTCTGGCTTGGTGGGGTGCAAATATAGCAGCCACTGCTGCTGCTGGCCTGGGGCCATCGTCCTGCCCACAGAGAAGAACTTCCCAGTTACATGTCTGCTAAGTAGTATTACTTTGTACATCAAGTATTTGGATGAGGCCCACAATGTTTTCCAATAATTTGTCATATACCTTCTAAAAGTTGCCCTTGGAGCATTCAAAGATGTTTTTCTTTTGAGCTTTTTGAATAATCAGAATTTATTCATAGAACAGAAATAGACTACTTAGTTGTGATAGGCTTTTTGGAAGCCTATCTATGAGCTATGATCTATGAGCTTTCTCCTCTAGTTGTGATAGTCTCAGCACTGGTAATACATGGTGTACTGTCTTTTTGTTCCTTAAATATCTATCAAAGAATTGAAACTTTGCAGTGTTGTTTAATCAAAAGCCTCTCAAATAGAACATCCCGGTGGTGCTCAAATTTCCAGCCTCCATGGGTCGGATGAGTGGCATGACCTGATCCATGGGATGGATTCTACATCCAGGGTCAGTACATAGGTCTGACCCTACTCATCTGATCCTGCCACCGAGTGGCCCCATGTGCTGGTTTCACCAAGGACTAGTGATCTAGTGTGCAGGGCTTCCCATGGCACTAGAAACCGAACATCAGGAGAGTAGTAAATACTGTCCTGCTCCTCCGCCAACTGCTTCTCTTCCAACAAATTTCTGAACCTCTTGGGGGTTTGACACACAGCTTGATTGGCTAGATCTGGCCTGCAGGCCCAAGGTTTAGCACCACTGTAGTATCTTATCCAGCTGCTTTTCCTCACTTAAACTGGTCTCTAATGTTGTAGGGAGGAGAGCTAGAAAAGATTTTTCCCACCCTATAAAATTTTTTTTTTTGAGATTTCAAAATGATTCTTTGTATAGAGCAGGATGAAAGCAAGACAATTTAAGGGTGCTAGTTGCTTCCCTTCCACCCCACAAATGAGAGAAGGTACTGTTCTGTTTCACATACACTAATGAATGTTCATTGAGTTAGACACAAAAGTTAAAATCTTTACTCCAAATCAGGTAGTAGAAGAGTGGCTTAAATCTGGTCTTCTCACACTCTAGGTAAGAATTCTGATTGCTCAGGCTGCTTGCTATTCTGTGATTGGTAGTAGTGTGACTGGGGGAGGTGAGTTGTGCACCAGTCCTGGGTGCTGACTTACAGGGGGGGCCTTCCTCCAGGAGTCTTTGCCATGGTAGGCTCAACACAGCCATAGGAGCTGGGCATGTGTAGCCCCATGTCCAGTCATTTATCTGCAGGGATGGTGGGGGAATGATTGCCATGGGAGGCACAGCTTTGTGCCTGGGGAGAGGCAGGGAGTGAACAAGGCACCAGAAGTGGCTACTGGGAAGCCGTTGCCACTGCCTGTCCCTCAGCTGCAGTATCCTGAGCTTGCACTGCTGTGGCACCCTAGGAATGAGGAGAACCCTGTTAAGACTCTTCACCTCCTGTTCTTCTCCCAGCCAGTGTGTGGTTAGCATAATCCTCCCCTCACACCCCCAAACCTCTGCCCCAGACATTGAAAGAATTTACTGTGCCTCTAGTGGTTGGTTTCATATTCTCTGTTTGGCTTGATCAGAAAATCCATCCTGGAGTGCTGAAACTTTCGTGATGAAGAGTTCATTGAAACCATTATGTTATGCAGTTTGGATGAACCTGCATAAATGGTTGAAGTAATATTTTGTTGAAAAATTCCCAACCTGTTTCACTAGTAAGCTTTTAAACAGCTGTTGCATTTCATTTCAGAGATGACTGCATTTCACTGATAGACAAAATGATTTCTGTTCTTTATATGGTATGCACTTGAAGATTAAATGTGCTTCATAAATATAAATTTATTCATTTAGCTTATTCAGTTTCTAGTAAATAACATGGAATTTATGAGAGCCCCAAATTAATTAAAAAAAACAAACTTGTGTTATGCACAACTCTGAAATATGAAGCAGTTAAACTGTGGCTTTCATAATATTAGTAGGAAAATCGATCACTGTGTTTTTTTACAATTTGGTTTATGGAGGGCAATAGCAGTGTGAGAAATGGGTCCATATTTCAAATTAGAATAGAGTAAGTCACTACTAGAATTGCTTTCGGGGTTGTAATAAGAACATTGCTTTAAGTTAAACTGGAACT
This sequence comes from Alligator sinensis, assembly GCF_000455745.1. Classification (NCBI taxonomy): domain Eukaryota; kingdom Metazoa; phylum Chordata; order Crocodylia; family Alligatoridae; genus Alligator; species Alligator sinensis. The sequence continues at coordinate 2,023,443 of NW_005842152.1, read as the reverse complement.
GTAAAAGCAGTAGAACTCTGGCTATACAGCATTGTTTGTGAGATGCCTATTTTTAAGTAGGCAGACAGTTACAAATGATGGTAAAAAATGGAGCCAAGATTTGAGAAGAATGAGAACAGATTATGAATTGTAGTTATGAATGGTCCCTTGTTTGAGAAGCTGTTTGCAGCTTGTTGGTGTCTGACATCTTATTTAGAATGGGTTCATTTTTTTTCTTTTAAAGATCATGTTACCCTCAATAAATAAAGGGAATATAATTTGGTTAATTTAAAGAACTATTATCCCATTTTGCAATATATGCAGGCTTTATACTAAGAGTGATAAGAATACTTAGATTGTAAAACTACAAGTGCAACCTCCGACCATGTTGCTACTAATCATGTTTGTTTTCTTAGAGTTGAGAGATGAGTAAATAAAGGAAATATAAGTAAAACTTCCTTCCTATTTGCAGCATCCACTAAACTATTATAGCCAGGACTAATGTAGTTTTCCTGTTAATTCTTCTGAAAGAAGTGAACAGATGAGTAGGTACCTATTTGTGGCTTAAAAAATTATCAGATGGGACTTGTACATAAAGCTGTGGTAAGAGAGACTGACTAATTTTATATCTTTTTCTATATAATTTTAAATTTTATCTCTTGTGTGAGTCCATACTGCTCTATAACATGAATGTTACACTGTTAGAATGCAGGGGCAAGCCTTAGTTATGTTGGCTGATAGCATGAAACAAAAGAGACATTAATGGGAGAGGATGACGTAACATCATGTTTGGTCTGATAAGAATTTTATAACTAGGTTTATTCTATGAAAAAGAAAATACAGGTTTGTTCTATAAAAAGTGAAATACAATTTTTGGAAAAGGTCATTTCATATATACTTGTGGAAGGCTGTGCGTAGGCTATGTTCTGATACTTGAAGTTAAAGAACCAAACCATACTCAGAAATCATTCCTCCCTCCCCCGTGTCCTCTTTCTTTCTAGAACACGCGACCAGATCTCACTGGAAAGAGAAAATTACTGTCCAGAAGTAAAGGGTTTATGGCATAGATCCAGGAAAATGTGTTAGTAGTATACACCCAGCTCTGAGCCAGTTTAGTGATACCTGTAGTCAAATTTGCATAGGCAGGTTGGGTTCTGTTTCATGTAATCACTTTCCTCCCTTTGCTGGAAGAGTGCCAGTAAAATCTTATTTGAATTACGAGGAGCTGATTAGGGTAGCTGAGTATTGAGGGTAGGTTCTGTAAGGGTTGCATCCCCTCCGACTTGACCTCCTCCTGAGGGATGATGACAGGATAAAAAGAGCCATGCTATCACCCAGCTGCTCTTTGATATTATTCTCTCTCCTGCCACTACTTTGCTTTTACTTCTATTGGGGAGCTAGTTCCTTTGAGTGATACTTTGGACCTTTGAAAGAGTTTCTTCGTGGGCCTCTGCCTTCCCTACACCTCACCCTTATCACTTCTATGATGTTGTATGTCAGTTTTATCCTAGGGTGGGAGAGTGGCCTTTGGGGTTTTGTCGTGGGTTCTGTGACCAGGGCACATATGGCCTTAAATCAATTCCTTTATTTTTAGCTGACTTGCCAACCAGCCTTAATTCAGTCAGGCAAGCATTGTCTTTGGGGTCAGTGCCCCGTGCCAGTTGCCCTTTTTTACAGTCCTGCCACAGGCCAACTCAACAAAAACAAATCAACTCAGGTCTCAATTGATCGTAACAAAAAAACTGAATACACCTGTCAGTTCATCCCTCATCTGTAAGTCAAGGTTGATTGCCCAGTCCATAAATGCCCTCCGGGTTGCTTTCCTTATCGGTTAGTTTTCAGTCTTTTGTCAGAGAACAACCCCTTCAGGAGGCTTCCACACTAGGCTGCCCCTCCCTGGCTCCCAGATCACCTGTGCCACCTCTGATCTGATTCCTCTTCAGTTGTGGCAGTCCACTGTAGTCAGGACAGTAGCTCTGACATCCTGGCCCTCAGTACCTGAATTGACTGGCAATCTTCTGACCGCCCATGCCTGCTGCTTGAGCTCCTCATCCACCACCTGCTGTCAACCAGTACAACTGGAAGATTCTCCCATGTCTTCCACCCCATGATACTGCTGTTTCTCAACATCTGCCCCTGTCCAGGGCCAGAAGTAATTCCCTGGGCTAGCCTGCCACCAAGGAGGAGGGAGCAATGGCTACAGAAGCACAGTGTGGAATCCCATTCCCTGCCGGTGTTCCTCACCCCATCTGGGGAAGTTGCAGAGAGGGGTGACTCTTGGGTTTCTCTCTCCTTCCACACTGAGCTATTAACCAAAGGGCACTTTCTGTCTGGTGCTGCTTTCTTGATTCCCCAGAGAGCCACATCCTAACCAGCCTCCAAGGTCTCTATGGACCTAGATATTTTTTGGCCCATTGAGCACAGTCACTGTGTATCTAAGATGCTTAGAATTGTAAGGATTTCAGGTGTGCAGTGATCCAAACTGACTGTGCGGAATGGGCCCAAAAACACCTAGGTTCTTAGGCTTTTTTGGGGATTGCTTCATTTTGGCCTGAGAATGTATTTAATTTTTTTTTAATTGCTTTTTTTTTTTTAATATGACACCTTCCCAATAAACGCTTATAATAAAATAAACTATAAGTTTATCATTAAAATTATAATTAAAAACATTAACTAGATAAACTCCCTAAACAATCTTCTAGCTTAGTTTGCCTGCTAAACGCCTGTCCAAATAGGGAGGTTGGTGCTTCAAGATGATGTCCAGTCTCAGGCTCTGGTGGGCCTCGGGGAGGAAGGAGCTCCAAAGTTGAGGAATGACTACCAAGATTAAAAAATGGTCTGAAGGTGCCTAGATGTGGGTGTGCCCAGTTCTTTAGGCAAGCTTAGAGCACACCTAGTGGTTGATGCTGAAAGCATGCATCCAGCTCGACAGAAAATGCAGGTGGGGCATACTTTTTGGCTGGTGATAAGAATACTGGGAAGTAGGAGACCTTAGCTATAGACTCATGTCACCCTGGTTACCTTCTTCTCTAAGTGAGATGGTACCTGGAAAAGAAGTGGGGGTCAGTTTAGTAAGCCATTTGAAAGCAACACTTTGTGGGTAATGAGTATCAGGACTGCAGCTGGGAAATGACTCTTTTGTAATTTATTAGAAAATTCTCTTGGAACTTTCCCTTTGTCCATCTATGTGAGGGTTAGATTATGAATATTCCTCCCACAGATGAGTGAAGGGAGAGAGGGTTCCCAAACGCCTGTGTTTGTGGCTAATGCTGAAACTATAATAAGAATTCATATCTTTATGTCTGTAATTCATATTAGCTGTGTCTTTGATAATGAAGACAAAGAGTTTCTATCAAAAAGCGTTACAGATGCTTGAGGAACAGAAAATATAAATAGTATTGAATAGTACAGATCTTTGGGGCAGGAATGACATTTTTCCAGTATGCTGGGGGTTCTGACTTTGAGGCCCAGAAATGCTATCACCATAAAATGAATACTAATAATCACAGTAATATTCATCATCTTGCATTTAAGCAGAGGACAGATGTGAAAATTGGCCAGAGAACAAGTGGAAGTTTTATAATTGGCCAGTAAAGTTTTTTACTCTAATATTAATTGTCTTTATTCAAGACCAGTTACCTCAGGGATTACCAGGGAGAAGCTTGTTGAAGCAAGGGCTGTATTTATGGATGAAAGTATAAATGCAGTGGGTCTTTCCCCTGCAAAAAAAATGCATGGTTTAGGAATAGAAAATCTGCCAACAAGCTGTGGGTCAGTTTTAAGGCTGAGGGAGGTTTTGGTATAAAACCTCAGACATGGGAATCTTAGTGAAAGAAGAGTATATTCACAAATTTGCATAAGTTCCATGACATCTGCTTTTTCGATCTATGGTGTGCTGTCTCCAGAGAGAGATCCTGAAATATTTGCACAAAAATGTTAAGAATGGCAATGTTAAGTCAAAGATAACAATTGTTAGTCATTTCTTCCAGTCTTTTTCACAGAGGAATGTTATAGCTGTGAAGATTGTGCTCTGAAAATAGTGCACCGTGCTTTGTCATTTCTGTTATTTATGATGCTGTTAGACCATTGTCCTGGCTTTTGATGCATTTAAAAGGCTTTTGCTTTCTGAATGAATATATTTCCAGGAAATAGCACACAGCCCAAATAGGATGGTTTTAGGAAGGAGAGAGAAAATCTTCCTATACTGGACACAGTCTAACAATGGAGCAACTGTTACTTCAACCTCAGAGCTGCAATTCATACAGCTGGTGTCCTCCCAAGAGCAAGAAAAACAACAGCTTTTCAGTAGATTCAGTAGTTCAGCTACCCATTGCTTGCTTCAGTAAAACTATACTCAACCATGTTCTCCTGGAGCTGTAGTGAAAATTATCATGTAAGAATGGGGTCAGGTTCTCTCCATGGCTTCAAACCACACCCCATGAAAAGGCTGAGTAATCTAATAACCTGTTGTAATGATTAAGACTGTAGTGGGATGTGGGGAAACTTATGCGCTGCTTATACATCAAGCCAATCTGTATTAGCTAGAGCTGAGATGAATTGGCATGAAGCCAAGTGAAGTCCATATTGTTAACTAGTTGAGGCCCATGGGTTGTATAGAATAAACACCTGAACCTGTTCTTCTACCAGAGGGTATGAAACTTTGTAGATTGGTTCCATGAAGTCCTTATCAAAGAGCCAATATAGAGTATATATCCAAATGCTCAGTTATTTAAAAGCTAAATAAGATAAATGCATTATTTTTTGACAGATAAAATCTGTTTAGGGGTTTAATTTATATTTGAGGGGACAATTTTAGTAGTACATTTAAACAGCTTTTTATCATTTTATATAAATACAGAATATAATCTTACGTATATAATTACATTTCATTTGCCTTTTTTGGACCCAGTATAATATTTACATTTCTTTGAAGAATAAAATTATGTATAATACTCCGATTTTACATTTAATATTTTTTTAAATATTTCTTATTGGCATGGAATTCCAGCTTGCATAAGAACATTTACATATGTGAATCTGCATGTGGTTTATTAGTGGAACAGATTCAAATTTCTTACTGTACATAACCTTTTGGAGCACAAATTGTTATTTGTATGGATTTTGCAATAGTCTCCCTAGAGCTTAAAACTGAGTAATTGGTTGCATGCTGGGGATCTCTCCATATTTAAGCAGAGAGGAGATCTCCCTTCTCTGTTCTTGTGCTATATTGTTACTTTAATGGGAGTACTAATTTAGGATTGTCCCCCATGCCAAGAACAAGACACAGAAAGGAAGTAAGGCATTTAATGTGATGTATAGATGGAATTTAGATATTAAAATCCAAAATAGCAATACTGAAAACCCTGACGTAATTGCTACTTGCCCCTGGAGTTGCTTAAACTCCTATAAGGAATTCAATTTTTGGCAGGCCAGAATGCCAAAGGTAAAATGCTGCAAGGGTCCTTGCAGTGAGGAATAGAACCCACAACTTCAATTCCCAAACCAGTAGGCAGGCAGAGGAGTCATTCACTCTAATTTTCCTCTTCTCTGGCCCAATGAATGAATGTTCTTTCTTAGTTATGGCATTTTTCTATTACATTATTTTCTGTTATATTATTACATAATATAAGTAACTAAAATATTCATTAGTAGCAGTAGGGGATACCTTTGCATCAGAAGTGCCTACAACTTCCTGGTTTTCACTTCTCAGAGAGGTGAGAGGAAAGGGTAGGATATGTCTTTTACAGTGTAGTTGAGATGGAATGACCTGGCGCACTAGAACAAAACTCCTTCTACCTTGAGAAATCTGGATCTGAGCAGGAGCCCAAAATTTGCAACTCAAGCTTTTTTATGTCTGTTTATATGAGAGTTTAGGACAGATCTTGCATGGTTCCAGCCTTAGAGATTCCCTAATGGCAGGACCTCTCTGGGAAGATCTTAAGTTTCCTTTGGCTAGAATAGGCTCCAGCACACTTTTCGGTTTCTTGGACATACTCCCTGAGCACAAACTGTATGTCATCTTGGCACAGAAGTGGGACCTTATGGTCCACCTGACCTAGGACCACAGAATTTGTGTAGACCCCCAGATATGCCTCTAGCTTATGCACATACTATCCGAGAGCTCCAAGCTGCTTTACAGTTTGTATCTTCAGGGATACATGATAGTTGAAACATATAAGGCATAGAACTGCAAAGGTCTTTAACACAACTGTGTTATCTAAAATAAAGGTTAAGACACATACAGGTTTAAACAAAACCATAAAACACCAATATGCAATGCCAAAAACCCTGACTCAATGGTTACCTAGCCTTGGAAATGCCTAAACTCTATCCATGCCTCAGTTTCATCCTCACTCTGGATTTTGTCAGATTCCACTAGAGCAGGGATCAGCAACATGCAAAGGGATTGGATCAGGCCGTCAAAAGTCTGATCCAGTCTGTATTTACTAAGGTCATGCCAATTCCCCAGCTGCTAGATGCAATCCATGTTTTGCTAATGGCATGATGATTACCTCCAGCTGATACGGCCTACCTAGAGAGCTACTCTTCCTCTTTGTATCCTGTGCGCATTGCTGCTGGAGTAGCCAGAGGAGATTGGAGGCCTTGACACTGCCCCAGTTGCAAGTTGTGGTCTGTATTTGCAAAAAGTTGCCAAAGCCTGCACTAGAATGTCAGAGTTCCTGCCTCTGTCACATGGCTTCCAGTTCAAATCATGAAGTTCCATGCAATTGCTGCTAAAATTGCTTGCATTTTTCCTTCTGGATCAATCAGTGATATGTGACTTGTCACCCATCTAAGGACTCAGGTACAGCAATTTCAAGACATTAACCAGAATTCATAAATGGTGTGTAAGTGGTTTCCCTAGATCATCCAACAACAATTGCTTTAGCATTTTACAATAAAATAATATGAATAATCAGATGAGATAACTGGAATCAGTTAGGCCCCCTCTATACCTTACAGGTATCACCCAGTTAACTGGTTAATTGTGCAATTAACTCGAGACCAGCTACACTGCAAAGTAGCTGTTACACCATAAAAAGCTCCAAACAACTATAAAGTTAGACCTTGAAAATGTGTACTAACTTTATAGCTTGTTGTTATCGAGCTTTAATTTGCACATGTAGCGGGGTCTCCCCTGCCTCTGGAGCCCCATCTGCTGACAGAGCTCCCAGTTGCAGGGGTGCACCGTGCCCAGCCAGGTCTGCTAGCCCCACAGCTGAGGGGACTGTAAGCCCCTGCAGCTGCAGACTCTGGGTCCCAGCAGTACGCTGCAGGGCTAAGTACAGACACTCAAAATGCCTGAGGCTGAATTAATTCAGTCTTTGTAGGTTAGTCTAAGCTGCAAAGATTGAACTAAGAAGCAAATGAACAGACATTCATATTTGATTCAGGAAATGGCTTGAAGTGGCTCAAGCCAGAAGTTGGGGTGCTAAATCACAGCTCTCTGGCACACAGCCAGCATGGGCTGTGTGTTTGCTTCGTTTCCTGCTTCCCCTGAGGTCTGTGGGATTTGCAGTCCAGACTCACAGCAGCAGGACTCTACAGGGTTGTTCATCACTTCCTTTTCCTGCTTCCAGGTGCCTCTGGGATTTGTAGTCCACAGTCGCAGCCAGCACTAAGCAAGCAGAGCAGGGCAGCTCTGTACTTGGGGGGAACGGAAGTTTGATTCCCCCTCCCTGGCTTCAGATTCCAGCAGGGGTTTGCCCCAGGGAGGGGAGAGGGTGAGGAAGTGAGCTGGCCAGTGAGCCAGCCCTCACTACTCCAGCTACAGAGCAAAGGGGTGGGGCCAGCTTCCTCTCTGGAGCAGACAGGCCAGGGCTGCAAAATGCTGGGATGCTAGGGGACTATGTTTTAACTTGAACCATGAAGGGATCTGGGACAGAAGTTTCATGAACTGGTTTGACCTAAATCAGTTAAGTTTGATATTGCATTCAACCAAGATTATCTTAATCCAGTTTCAGCCATTTTGAAACTGGTTTATGCGCACTGTAATTCTAGGGCACTTGTACATGTGATGAAAATTGGCCATTTTTACTGTTTAATTGCATCACGCTGTACATGTGTAGGGTTTTTTTACAATTTAAATGAGTTTGCATTGAGAGGCCCGATCCTTTTTTCTTTTTTTTCCCCTCAGAGTCTGCCCGTGTCTCCTGCAGCTTTGGGGGGGCAAGCTGCTGGTGGGCTGAATGACCCCTGCGCTGTGAAGGGCCCCAGTCCTTCCTTCCGTAGCAGTGGTGCCCCCTAGGGCATCTGGGTGGGCTGCTAGCAGCGGATGCTGCCCTAGCTTGGGCTCAAGGAACAGTTGGATTAGGCTGGGTGCTGCCTGCGAGCTGGGATAGCACTTGCCCATTAGTTGCTCTCCTGGGTGGCCCCAGGGGGCGCTGTCACCATGGAGGGAAGGTCAGGGCGGGGAGCGATGATCAGGCCTCTCACTGCTTTTTTTTCCTTAGCAAAGTGTGCCTGTGTGAGCTGCCACTGGGCTGTGCAGCCCTATAGCTGGCAGAGGGGCCCAGTCCTTCCCTCTATGGAGATGGCACCCCTTGGGGGTGCCCGGGCCCTTTGGGGGTGCAGCGCCCAGTGGGCTTCCAGTGCTTGGGCTCAGGGAAGAGTTGGATCTGACAGGTGCTGCCTGCAAGTTAGGGCAACACCCGTGTAGCTAGCACCCCACCCAGGCAGCCCCGGGTGGTCGGGGAGAGGCATCCAGGGACCCGGGCTGTAGTGGGCTCCAGACTTGCACTCCATGGTAGTGGCACCCCCCCGGGCAGCACCCACCTGCTAGCAACCCACTTGGGTGGCCCTGTGGGGATGCAGCTGCTGTGGAAGGAAGGACTGGGGCCCCTACAGGTAAGGGGCTGCCCCATGGTTGTGGGAGAGGTGGGCAGGCTTTGCAAAAAAACAAAACAAAAAAGGACCATGCCCCTCATCGTACAGTAACCGAAGCCCCTAAATTGAAATGGTGGGTTTTTAATTGTTGCAAACCTACCATTTCAATTTAGGGAACTAAACCCCTGTCACATGTACAAGCAGCCCTATTCCGTTACAGGTTTAAACCAGTTTCTGATCACTTAAACCAGTTTGTGTAGCTTTTGTCCCAAGCCTAGCTGTCAGGACCCAGTGTCCTGCAGTTGTGGATGCTGGGTCCTCGCAGTGTTCCTCCTGGTGCTGGGCCCCAGCTGGGTTCTGGTAGTTTGGGGGTGTGGCTGCCATCTCCCAGGCCAGGGATCCATGGACATGGCCCCCCATGCCCTACATTGCCCCCCCCCCCCCCCCCCCCGGGGGGTTGGGAGATACAGCTGTCATGATCTCCCAGCCTTGGTTGTGCTTGAAACCCCTGAGGCTGGGAGATTTCAGCAGCTGTGCTCTCCAAGTCTCCTTAACTACCCCCTTCCCCTCCCCCCAAGCTGGGAGATTGCAGCAGCTGAGATCTCCCAGCCTTGGGGATGCGGGGGGTGCCCCTGTGGCTGGGCGCTTGCTTCTTGCTGGTACAGGGGAGCCCAGGATCAGCACGAATGGCATAGTAGGAGATGTGATTGTGGATTTTGCATTAGGTCCCATTGTGCCTTTACCTGCGTGTGTAGTGTGACACTTAGAAAAAAAACTATAAAAATAACTTTTATTTCAAAAGAAAGTGGTGGCATCAATTCTATTAAAATAGATTTCAGAAGGTTTTCACCTTTTTTTAATGATTTTTAGTTATTTTTTTTCCTTTAGGGAATTGATATAATCAGTGCTTTCATAATTTCCCCCAAAATAACAATATCATTTATAGACATACAAGTAACTTGGACTTAAGGTTGGTGGTCTATATTGCTATTAGCTCGCTAGCAAGGAGAGCAGAGACAGTCAAATAATGTAATTAGTAGTCTAAGATTTAGCACATTCCCAGCAAAATATCCAAGTATGGATCTGCCTGCCTGTTTGTGTGGACACTTTTGCCGTTTGTATCCCTAAAGAATCGTGCAGATGTTGAATCTCAATACCTTATATTTGTATCCTTTGATATTGATATCTTTGGGTGAATTTGATATCTTTTATTAGACCAACACAGCTACAACCTAAAGCCCTTTGATATTGATATCTTTGGGTGAATTTGATACATTTTAGTAGACCAACCCAAATGGGTGGAGAATAGTTATTAAGCAAGCTTTCAGGTTCAAAAACCCTTCATCAGGCTAAGGAAGTTTCAGCAGTTGGTGTGTGCTCTTCCTGGACAGCTTGCTTAATAACTATTCTCCAACTATTTGGGTTGGTCTACTAAAATGTATCAAATTCACCCAAAGATATCAATATCAAAGGGCTTTAGGTTGTAGCTGTGTTGGTCTAAGGATATAGGCAGACAAGGTTCCTTGGGTGAATTTGATACATTTTAGTAGACCAACCCAAATGGGTGGAGAATAGTTATTAAGCAAGCTTTCAGGTTCAAAAACCCTTCATCAGGCTAAGGAAGTTTCAGCAGTTGGTGTGTGCTCTTCCTGGACAGCTTGCTTAATAACTATTCTCCAACTATTTGGGTTGGTCTACTAAAATGTATCAAATTCACCCAAAGATATCAATATCAAAGGGCTTTAGGTTGTAGCTGTGTTGGTCTAAGGATATAGGCAGACAAGGTTCCTTGGGTGAATTTGATACATTTTAGTAGACCAACCCAAATGGGTGGAGAATAGTTATTAAGCAAGCTTTCAGGTTCAAAAACCCTTCATCAGGCTAAGGAAGTTTCAGCAGTTGGTGTGTGCTCTTCCTGGACAGCTTGCTTAATAACTATTCTCCAACCATTTGGGGTGGTCTAATAAAAGATATCAAATTCCCCCAAGGAACCTTGTCTGCCTATATCCTTAGACCAACACAGCTACAACCTAAAGCCCTTTGATATTGATACATTTGTTATATCTGTTTCTAGCCAAATTGTAGCAAAGTGAATGGAGATCCATCAGTTAGGTAAATTATACGATTTATGCAGATGTCCAAAAATGACAATACGTGCATTAAGTACACCTCTAATCGTATATCTGTAACATTTATCTTTGGTCTAATTGTTGATTTTTTTTTTTTTTTTTTTTTTTGGTGATGCTGAAACAAGAAGTAGGGAGGACACATTGAAACTTTTTTCAGAGACCAGGTTTGGTTTGCAGCAGGGCAGTTATGAGGTATCAGTCCTAGCTAATATTAAGTAAGCAAGTATGATATGGCAGCCACTAAAAGTAAATACATATGGAACCTCATTTGTATACTATAAATTTCTGGACTGCAGCATAACCATACTTGTATATTTTCTTCCATAGTTATAGAAAGGAATGTATTTAACTTTTTCTTGGTCAAATCATTTGACAGGTTATTTCTTATCAAACTTTTTTCTTTGTTTTGGCACCTTTTGTTTATTTTTAGCAACAACTATTCATTCTGGGTAGTTTATGAAATTAATGCTCATATTCAGAACTCATGGTAGAGGTGATATCTTTTAGACCCCCTAGATTTTTGCAAAAAAAAAAAACAACTTATGCTGATATTCATAAACTTCACCTAACTTCAACAGATGCATCTGCTAGAGAAATAAAATGAATTAATAAATGCATTTAGATTGTTATTGGCCAACATCAAATTTCATTTAGTATGCTTGACAAGGCAGTTTCAAGGTTCGCTAAGATTTTTTTAAATAGTTTTTGCCCCCATAAGAATATATGTATATTATATATGCTTAACTACATAGTTACTATGCAATATATATGTGTTCCCAAATACTGAATTAGAGAGAGAGCTTTATGTATTTCCTTGTTGCTTGTTTTGAGTGGAGAGCATATTAATTTGCAAGTTTTTGCTAGTGTTTCCATTATATATGTCACTGCATATAATTATTGTTATTTTCGACTGCTTTCTATGAAGTACTGGCAATTTTTTAGTGAACGCTGGTTATCTTTTGGCCATGTGTAAGATCCTTAATTTTTTAACTTCCTACACTGGGGGCTTTTTTCTATGCGAGGCAGATCCTAGCCGGGGGGCCAGGGCTGCAGAGAGAGTTTTCTGCCAGGTCTCCCCTCGCTGCGGCTGACATCAGGGGCAGGGAGGGGGGAAGTGTGTCCAGCAGCCAGTCAGGTCTGGGTTGCTACTGGGCTGGGGGTTTAGCAGCCTTAGGCAGCTGACCATGAAGGGTGGTGCGTGTGAGCGCCCCCAGGCTCCTGGCCTGGTTCAGTGAAGGCCTTTGCCTGTCTTGGCCACACAAACACTGAACATCAGTGCAGTTTGTTGCTGGTTCAAGCTACACAGTTTAGAAAAACCTGCAAAGATTGAACCAATTCTGCCTCAGGCTTTTTGAACCTGTGTACTTAGCTCTTGTCTTCAGGGCCAAATGAATTTGAACACCCATGTTGTAAAGAGAGTCTCTGTAGACGGAGAGTTACCATCACTAGCTCTATGCAAGCCCAAAGTTCACAGGACATGCGAGAGGAGTGGCTGAATGCCCAGACTCTTCTCAGCTGCCAGAGTGACTCATTGGGATAGCTGCCAGCTGGACACAAATTAAGGTAGTCTCAAGATTACTCTAATCCAGTGATTCTTGACCAGGGTGCTGTGGCACACTGTTAACACTGCTAGATGTCTTAAAAAGATTTGCATGATAAACCCAGAGATTCAAACAGGAACCCATAGTATTAAAAACATTTGGACCTGTTGTGGGCTTTTTGAGTTCTTTGCAACAGAAAAAATGCTATATTATTTTTTTTTATAGACAAGTGAAAATTGAGAGCTGATGTTTTCTGAGGACTGCCTCAAGTCTACCCAAGGGTGCCTGAACAGTCTGAAAATGTTGAGATCCACTGCTCTAATATGTACTGGGGCAGAACTAGTGCCTAGAGGTCACAGCTTAGGGGAAGAACAAAAGGCACTGTAGAGCCTTCGTCTATAGCATGCAGCTCAAGTATAGGAAAAAAAAGTTGGCCCACAAGGTTCAAACCTCTTTCAATCAGTTACTTATTCTTCTTGTGGTTGGGGAGCTGCTGAATGTTGCATTTAGTTTAAAATGCCCAAGCTGTGTGATATATGTATAATGCGGTCAGCAAGGGCTGCATCCAGGGACCCAGGTATGGTGACACTCAGCTCATTCATGAATGGTTTGTTTGCAGTCTGATCAGAATATAGTTTTTGAAAGGCTTATCTGAGCAGTTTCTGCAGGAAGCAAAACCTATATCCTAAAACAAGACGCTGGTCCCTGACAACTTGCAGTGCTTTGCTTCCCAGCATAGAAACAGGAGATGTTTTTGTATGGGAAGTTGGTATATTCTCCCTTTATTTTTGGTAACACTTAACAAATTTTAGCTAAAACTTAAAAAAAAAAAAAAAAAAAAAAAATCAGAGTGGGGCAGCTAGCTGACATGATTAAAACTTGAAGTCACTATATTTATTCAAATCTAAGATGAACCTGAGTTTAAGATGATCCCCAGTAATTAGATTCTACACATGGATAATTTATAAATTTGTTAAAATTTCCCATGTATAGAATTTAATTATTGGAGGGTTGTCCCGCTGGTACAGGGGGGCAGTCAGTGAGGAGGCAGGTGGTGTGGGGAGATCAAGTAGCCTGTCCCCTGCATGTGCCTGCCCTGCTACCCCTCAGTTGCTGCTCCCCACTCCGCCCCAGCCTCTGCTCCACGCTGGCAGCCTCTGTCTCCGAGCCTGAGGGTCCTGAGCGGGGGGGGCCCCACCCCAGCCGAGCCCCCCATAGCAGCCATCCAGGCTGTGTGTCACTGCTACAGGATCAGGCTGGGGCTGTGCTCAGCGCCTAAGACTGCAGCATGCACAGAGCCTGCCTGCATGGACCAAAGATGAGGGGGAGGGAGAAGAGCAGCAT
>NW_005842152.1:2006421-2009526 GCF_000455745.1 Alligator sinensis | reverse complement strand
CTGAATGCTTCATATTACAAGATTCTAATAGTAGGCACTGCTGTCAGCTCTGTTTATAATGTGAACATGTTCGTGTGCTATGCGCAAGAAAAAATCATTTCTTTTTGTATGCCTCTAATAGAGTTTTGGAGTGAGATGGATAGTCACAGTAACCACTTTTAATGTACAAAGAAAAAACATGAGATGTCCCTTTTGGTCTGCTCACATATTAAATACAGCATGTGAAAGAGACAGTTGCCTAGAATACTATTAGGTGCGGCAAAGTACATCTTTTCCTTGACAAGCTGAGGGCAATGGTCTCTTCCTGCAGAGTGATAATACTACCTCAGAGTGGGTTGCTCTCCTGTTGCTTCAGTTCTGCTGTTGCTTCAGTGGTACTTCCCATGTTGTTGAGAGCAGCATTTTCCCAACTCTCCTTGAGCAGCGCCTGCCCTTTCTAGGCACTCATGTATCTTCCTGCCACTGTGTTCCCAAGCTGTCCTTCAAGTAATTACCTGGGGAAGCAAGTAAGGTTGTAAGTATTTTCATTCTTCTCTACAGATGAGAGTGAATGGACTGTTCTTTTGCCTGTTTCAGGGCTCTAAATTCATGATGCCTGATGATTTGCTTTGATTTGGTAAACTTCACAAGGTTTGGCTGCCTTTGTAATGGCTAAATGCATTCCTGACTGGTAAACGTTACAGTAGCAGAATGAAGTTTTATTTATTTGTGGCTATTCAGTAAACGGATGATCATTAAACTAAGGAGTTTGAGGTGAAGGAAGCTGGACAAACAGTGTTTCTAATATCTATGAGATACTATGGATCTGAACATTTCTTATCACATTCAAAAGCTTTTCATAAAAAAAAGTATATTAGGCTATACAGAGGTTGGAATGAACATTTGCAGCTCCTGTCAGAGTCTCTAGGCTAGGTATAGCAATGCTACTTTTTATGAAAAATGTAATTTTTCCATCAAAATACTAAATTTAGAAAATGTTAGCCAACTCCAAATGTGAGTTTATAAGCAGCTGTAAGTGACAAAGAAATGTCATGTTAAGACAAGGAAAAACTTGCATTCAGCACATCTGCAAAAACAGGATCTTTCATACATAGAAAAGGAAAAAATATGTGTATATATTGTCTCCCCTGCCTGGAGCTAATATGTATACTATCCCCTGCACTCTTGGAGCCAAAATCAGCCTTGACTGATCTGTGTCACTTACCACATAACAGTTTTTTCCCACTGAATACAAATGTATGTAATTTACATACATTTTGTATTCCTATTCCATTCCAAACAGTTAAAAGTTATAAAGCTCCGGTTTTATATGCCCGCTTAGCACATCCATGTAATGACCAAATTTACAATGGATAATTTGCATCATGATGTTCTACACCACAGTTTTTATCTCGAGCTAGCCAATCTATATATAGTATGCCATCCACAAATGGGAGAAGTCTTGCCTGACTGGGTCACAGCTTTCTATCAGGGTATAACTGACTTTGTAGCACTGAAAAGCTCCAGTGAAAATCAGGGGCTCGTGATATTAAGTGTTGTGCAGCCAGATCGAGTAAAGTCTCTCTCTCAAAGAACTTGACATAGAATTTTAAGATAGGCTGTAATGAATGAAGGTAAGAGGAATAAGAGGGAAGTATAGAAGGAGGATCAAGGTAACTGTCTTAAGAGCACACGACGAGGCAACACTGTGCACATATGCTATCATGGTGAAAAACTTTGAAATGTTTTAAAATTAGCATTGTAAAAAACTATGAACATTTAACCCCTCACAAAACAGACTGTTATTGACAGCAGTGATGACAGCTTTAATTATATAGCATCTTTCTTCTAGACAGTCCCTAAGGCACTTTTAAGGTTCTAAATCAGGCACGTGTAGGTATGGTTACTTTGTGATGCAGAAAGACCAGTATGTGTTTTAGCAACCTACGCGAGGTTTTGGGATAGAAGGCAAGACTCTGACAATATTAGGTATGCCTTTCCATTATTATTGTTTCACAAAATGACTGATAGTTTAGGAGGTGGATGTTACTTTCTTTTACTGCAGTTTTATGTGGGTGAAATTCCATGGATTTCTGAGGGGTTATTTCGGATTTACGTCTCTGCAAATGAGACCAAGATTTTACTATCTTGTTCTAAATTTTAGTCTTCAATAACTGTAATTTTCCTTTGTCATTAAGGACTGACATCCTATCTCCAAATCCTAGATTTAAATTCTTGAGCAAGTTATTAATGAAATTTGCCTATGTAATCTTGTATTCAACATTCATGTAGCTCTTGGATTTGTAATTCAATATTGTAGCTGCAAATGTTATGTGTAAAGTTGAAGGGATGTCAAAGTAATTGAATGGGTGTGGTACCGGCTGCAGTTTTAAAAACTGGCAGGACATCCAAAAATGAGAGCATTAGTGTTCATCTTAAATTTAATGACATGCAATTGGTCTCCAGGAAAACTCTTTTTTTTGTTTTTTTGGGTTTTTTAGGCCAATTTTGGAGAACAGCTTACTATTATAATATCAAGTGTTATGTTAACATATATGAGAGTATAATATTTCTTTATCTGACTTGTAAGTGATTTCATAGAATCATAGGTAAATAGGGCTGGAAGGGACCTCTAGAGGTCATCTAGTCTAATCTTCTGCCTGAGGCAGGATCATCACTATCCAACCCATCCTATACAACCCATAATCTAAACTCTACATAAGACTACCATCAACTCTGACACAACACAGACCTAACACCCTGACCTGCCACAGGTAAAGCAGGAGATCCATGTCAGCAAACATCCTGCTTCTATAAAATGTTGTCAGTATATGCTCAAGAGATCCCCAGTAGAGGGCTACAACCCCGCTACGAAGGAAGGCAAAAACCCCCATGTTCCATACCAATATGACTATGGGGTAAAATTCCTTCCTGACCCCAAATATTTTGATTGTTCTGACCCTTAACTGAGGGGCAAGTCACTCTAGCCAGGAACCTCTGACTTCAGTCCCAGCAGAGCATTGGCACACCCCAGTCAAAGTCCCAAGATTTGGCTGTAGCCAACACCCAGTGCCTCTGAGGAAGGCTTAAAAACACCATGACACATATAGCAGAAAGGAGTGTGTG
>NW_005842152.1:2005357-2006411 GCF_000455745.1 Alligator sinensis | reverse complement strand
ACCAACACAGTCTAGAACAGGGGTGGGCAAATGCGGCCCGCCAGGCCATTCCATCCAGCCTGCGGGACCCCTAAAAATTTAGAAAATTAATATTTATCTGCCCCTGGCTGCTTGTCATGGCTCTCAATGGTTTGCCAAAACTCAATAAGCGGCCCTCCGCCCAAAATAATTGCCCGCCCCTGGACTAGAAGGATGGGAAATACTCATAGTAGAACTAGATAGCTATGCCTCGATCATCCCATAACAGTAGCTGTCCAACCTCTTCTTGAACATCTCCAGTGATGGAAAGTCCACAACTTCCCTAGCCTTCTACTCCATTATCCCATTATACTAACAGTGAAGAAGTTTTTCCGGATATCCAGTCTAAATTTACTTTGTTGCTTGTTACTTCAGGCCATTGGTCTGCACCCTCCTCTCTGCAGCAAGAGAAAAAAGGTGCTTTCTGTCTTCTTTATGGCAGCCCTTCAGGTATTTGAAGACTACTATCATATCCCCTCTTATGTGCCTTTTCTGCAAGCTGAACATGCCTAGCTCCTTCAGCCTCTCCTCATATGACTTGCCTTCCAAGCCCTTGATCATCTTTGTTGCCTGCTTCTGGGCCCTCTCTAACTTCTCCATGTCCTTTAAAATGTGGAGCCCAGAACTGCACACAGTACTTTAGAGCAGCGTTTCTCAACCTATGGGTCATGACCCAAAAGTGGGTCGCAGTAACGTTGTAAGAGGTCCCAGGGAATCGCATGGTTTCACCATGCAAGTTGCAAGATGGCAGCCTATATGGAGCTGGCACACAGCTGGGGGCATGGTGAGCATGCAGCATTGTGAGAGCAGCTCCAGGAACTGGAGAGGGAGGGAGGGGGCTTGATGCAGCAGCCAGAGGAGTGAGGAGAGAGAGAGACTGATATTATGTGGGTCAGGGCCAGGGGGTTGTGGGTCATGGGTTTTGGTAAGCTGATAATTATGCTGGTGGGTCCCAGTGTGAAAAAGGTTGAGAACCACTGCTCTAGAGCAGTGGTTCTCAACCTTTTTAAGTAAATCACCCTTGGCATTTAAAAGC
>NW_005842152.1:1961772-2005326 GCF_000455745.1 Alligator sinensis | reverse complement strand
CCAGTCCTTCCAGGTGCCCCCCCCCCCCCCCCAACCAGTTAAGTCTGTGGGGAGGGAAGGGGGGCAGATCAAGGAAGAGGAAGAAAAAAATACTTGGAGGCAGCCCCCCCCCCCCAGGAGGTAAGTCTGTGGGGGAAGGGAAGGGGAAAGGACCATGGGGGGGGGGCAGATTGAGGCCCCAGCCCTAGCTCCACTTCCTCATTGCTGGGGCCTTGACCTGCTTCCCCCGCCAATGGCAGTGAGGGAGGGAGTGGGGCTGGGGCAGGGGAAGGCCCTGCACAGCTGGGGTGCAGGATGGAGCCACAAGCAACTCGTCCGGGGGTGCAGCAAGGGGGGGCATGCACCCCAGGAAGGCATGGGGAGCATGTGCCCCTGGATCTGCACATTGGCCAGGCTGGTTGCAGGCTGAGGCCGGTGGTACGCCAGGCTGCATTCAGGCTGGCAGTGGGACTAAGGGGAGGGAGGGGGGGGCTGCAGCCACCTGAAAATTTGCCATAGCCTCCCCTCCCAGTGCTGCTGCCACTGCCTAGCCCAAGCTCAATGCAGCCCAGCTCCCCGCTGTGAAGAATTCTAGAGGATGCCTAACCAGTGCGTCAGGTAGGGAGGCACTATCACCTCATATGTCTTGCACCTGAGTAATGCTTTTACTGATGCATCCCAAAACCATATTTGCCTTTTGTGCGACTGCATCATGCTGCAGACTCATATGTTATCTATGAAGACTTCCAAGTCATTTTCCATAGGGCTGCCATCCAGCCAGGTGTCACTTGTTTTATATTTTTGCTTTTGTCCTCATTCATTTGCACTTCATTCTGTTAGCTGTAGCCAGACTTTCCAATCTGTTGAGATCTTTCTGAATTGTGCTCACTTCCTCCGTGTTTGCAGTTCTTTCCAGTTTCATGTTGTCTGCAAACTTGCTCAAGAAGCTTTCTATGCCAGTGTTCAAATAGTCAGTAAACATGTTTGAACAGCACTGGGCCCAGGACAAACCACTGTGGGACTCCAGTCGAAACCTCCTGCCATTCTGACAGGACCCATTAATAATTACCCGTTGCTTGCAGCTATTGAGCCAGTTATCAATCCACCTTGTAGGAGTTTTATGCAGCCCACACTTCTCCACTTCTTTATGAGAAGGTTATGTGGGACCTAGTCAGAAACCTTGCTGAAGTCCAGATACAGTATATCCACAGCATCCACTTCATCCACCCAAGTAGTTACTTTGTCAAAGAAGGAGAATCAAGTTTGTTTGATCATAGATAGATTTCATAGATTTCTAGGATTGGAAGGGACCTTGTAGATCATCGAGTTTGAGCCCCTGCTGTAGGCAGGAATGAGTACCGGGGTTAAATAACCCCAGCTAGGTACCTGTCTGATCTTTTCTTGAACACCTCCAAGGTAGGGGAAAGCACTACCTCCCTTGGAAGTCCACTCCATATTTTGGCAACCCTCACCGTAAAGAATTTCTTCCTGATATCCAATCTAAATCTGCTCTTTTAGTTTGTGGCCATTATTTCTAGTAACCCTGAGGGGTGCCCTAATAAACAGAGTATCACCTATTCCCTGCTGACTCCCCATGATGAGTTTGTAGACAGCCACAAGATCACTTCTCAGCCTTCTCTTGAGGCTGAAGAGATTCAGGTTCCTTAGTCTGTCTTCATAGGATCTTACCCGCAGGCCCAGAAGTATCACCTCCCTAGACCTGCTCATGATGCACCTACTAATACAAGAAAGTGTGGTTAGCCTTACTTATTACCTCATCACATTGGTGACTCGTGTTCATTTTTGTGTCGACTACGACTCCGAGATCCCTTTCCACTGCTGTGGTACTCAGAATGGTACTTCTCAGTGTATAGGAGAGTCTTTCTTCCCAGGTGCAGCACCTTGCACTTATCCTTGTTAAACTGCATCCTATTCTGATCTGCCCACTTCCCCAGTCTATCCAAATCTGCCTGGATTCGCTCCATATGAAGACAGGAGTCAAGAAAGTGAAAGTTGTGTCACTGACGGGGTGGATGGCCTTAGTTAGACTTTAAAACCAAAGGAGTGGTATATTTGTTTGAACCTGGGTTATTCTAATCCCTTTTGTCTCATGCACAGCCCTGCACAAAAGTAGCTCATCTACTTGTGGTTCAGTGGGTAGCAGACATGAAACAATGCCATGTGTTTCAGCCTGGCACTGCCTGGTACAGTCAGCTCACAGACAAGATTTGCTAACACCTACTTCAAATCAAAGCCTAGTTAAGATAGTTTGGGTAAAGGAAGTCATCCTTATATTCAACCTCTTGGCTTCAATAGCACATTTAACATCTTAGAGCTAAGCTTAAGGGCCATCCTGAATTGGGACCTTGACAATTTGTTTTTCATAAATCCGTGCTGACCACATGTGTGTCGCTGCCGAGAGCCGCGGCGCGGGGTTCGGGGCTTTAGGAGCCCTAATAGGCGGGCGGGTACTTGTGACGCTTGGAGTGGAATCAGGTACTCAAGCGTTTTGGTTAAACAAAAGGTTGTTTACTTACACTGCTCGTACAGTGCAGGTCAGATGCTTGCTTCGGTTACGGTTACAAACTTGGGTTGGGCAGAAATTACAAAGATGTTGGTCGGTCTGCAGATGTGTTCAGGGTGTTCGGGCCGAAAGTCGTCTTATGTCTCGGGTGGGGGTGTGCTAGGCCCCTTTGGGTCGGTGACGGGGAGTCCTTAGTGGTTGATCAGGCCGCTAAGTTCGCTCTGAAACACGCGTGGAGTTTGCTAGGCTCCACAGTGTACTCAGAGTTCTCCACGAGGTGTGTGTGTGGAGTTCTTCAACTTGGGCGGAAACTGCTCAAGCCTTTTATACGGCTAGCAAGCCAATCACTAGCTGCCAGGTAGGAATAATTTAGAAGAGTCCAATAGTGGGGTACAAATTTGCATAAGATTGGCAGGAACTCCTTTGCACCGTGCATTTCTGTGCTGCAAAGAAGAAATGCACACTGCAAAGAAAGCTACAAATTGGCGGCAACTTTTTCTAGGTCATTATATGACCTACTTACAAAATGATTGACAGACTGCCTTCTGTATCAAACTATGGAATCTTCCACTGTACTATAGGCATATGAACAATGGGTTCTGACAATGTGATCAGCCTTTCCTCCTCCAGATGCTTGATTTCTCATGGCTATAGCATATTTTGCTTTATAATTTTCTGGCATACTGCATTTCAAATCCCCGAGTTTCTGAGTCCAGATGACTGTACCAGCCCATTCCCTTAGTTTATATAGGTTCACTCTTTCAAAATTAAGTACCTTAGTTGCAGTTTACACTTCAATGTAATTTAAACTTTATCAAAGTCATGATCACATAATCCAAGGCTGTTTTCTATGACCAGCTTTTCTATAATGTTGTGATGTGCTAAAACAACCTCTAAAATAATACCACCTCTTCATTTGTTTAGTAACTTTGTACTGAAGATATTTATTTGAAATATGATATCTATGAAATACTTCGGCTCTGATTTTATATCAGGGAAGTTAAAATCTTCCAATATGATACAATTTATGGTGGCATTCATTTGCCTAATAACATTACAGAGATTTTTGTCCATATCTAAATCAGATCCTGGGAGCAGTTGTAGCCCTCCAGCGCTACTCATTCCAATTAGTAAAGCAATTTTGCCACTTCGGCATATCCTTCAATACTTGCATTCTGGTCAGGATTGCTATTTTACCATATTTCTATTATCCTTGTAATGTTATACAAGGATAATAGAAATATGGTGTCCTGCACCACTAATTTAAGTTCCTCCATTTTGTTTTCAAGGTTTGGGGCATTTATTTGCAAATATTTGAGTTCTCTTTTTCCGATTGCATACGTGAGCTGGATTAGGCATAATCCTACACTAACTGTGTGGACTATTTGAAACTTCCTGTTGTCAGTTTTACCGTTTGCCTTCTTCTTGCAGTCTGTTTTTCTGCCCACTGATACTCCTTTATGCATTAATATATTTTGATCCTCCTGATTTTCCTTGCATCTAGCAGCATAACTCAGTGTGGGAGAGGGTGGTATCCACCCCTAGCATCAAGTCAGGGGCACTGGAATCACAGCGCACTCCTACGAAGTCTGCACCCTGGCTGCATTGCCATGCTGGGAACTCTAAAACAGTTCCCGGCTGCTATTTCTTTAAGTGCAACAGAGTGGGAGTTAGTAGAGCACATGGGCTGGCAGCTGCTCAGTCTGGACTGTTCAGAAGTTCCTGGTGTGAGTAAGGCTGCTGCCCCCCTCCCCTCCCCTCCCCTCCTGCTCTCAGAGCCTGCACTCCCACTCTCCTGTAGGCTTTGTGCTGGGTGCCGTCTTGGTTTGTTATTCCATTTCTTCTGTGTATTAAAATCAAATGCAAGTGATTTTGTCCAAGGTCATATAGGTAGAGACTGTGATCAAGCCTAAATCTTCTGAGTCCCAGTCTAGCGCATTAACTATAAGGCTGTTATTTTTCTCTGAATGGGGTAAATGATGAATATCTTTACTTGTTTGGATAAATCTTGCAAATAAAAGGATTATTTCCCTTAAGTGTTTCTGGTTAGGTAATGTGGTGTTAACACATGAAAGTACACCATTTAAAACTTTTTAAAACAATTATAAGAATATATATTGTCATACTTACAAAAACACAATTTAGATGTGTTTTCTATGTAATCTATGGGCCTTCAAGTTCTGTTGGATGAATCTTATAGTATTCTCATAAAAATACATTTTATGTTATTTTTTTCATTTGACATTCAGTTAAATTTCTGCATAAACATAAAAATATGTATCCATCAAATAAAATAATGTTCCGTAAGGATTAAATGACTCTGAAAAGAAACATTTGTGTTAGCTATTAGACTTAAGGGAACATTAAATTTAGGATCAAATAAGTTCATCTTCATATGGAGGAATGGAACAAATATGACAGCGTTGTATGGTAAAAATCTAGGTATCAGTTTTTCTTAAGGAGAGTAGTGGGTTCAGAGGGGGTTTGGCAGTACAGTTGCTCCTCCCTTTGGCTGTGTTATGTATGAGTTCTTGGCCAGAGCTCTTATTTTTGTGTAGCTCAAGAACCCAGGGGGCAAATACAGCCTGTCACTGCTGCTGATCCCCTCCTTACCCCTGCTGCTGAATTCAAAGGAGTGGGAGAAGGCAAATAGCAACAGTGTTCACCCCCTGGGCTTTGGGGCCATGTTAAATTATCATAATATCAGTTTTTTAAAAGTGCCTATATTAGGATGGAAATATTCTGTGTATTCTGGTGTCCCCATAATGTTATTTGGGGCACTTATCCACACGCCAGTCTCCCTTTCACACTGATGATCACGCAAATAAAGTTTTATTTAGCCTTTGCACAGGTATTGAGACATGAGTTTTCCAACAGAAAGGAGAATGCTTTTTCATACTCCATTCAGACAAAATAGTTCTACCTACCTACATCAACTGTTTAAAAAAACCCCCAAAAGTCACTCCTTGGCATGTGCCAGAGCATGGAACATAAAGGCATTTTGCCTGGCACTTTGTGCTTCAGGAAAGGGGCTGGGGTTGTGCTGCTACAACAAGGATTGGGCCTCTCACAGGTCCCCCACTGTCCACCCCTGGCATGCCAACATCTTACAAGTCAAGGTTGTGGAAGTTTTTGGCACTCTGTCCAAAAACATTGCTGACCCCTGACCTAAAGCCTGATCAAGTGCCCAGTGAATTAGGGGCAGCTTTCCACTAACACCAATGAATTTGAGCAGCTTTCCAAATACATACATACATACATTCATAAATAAAATAATCACTTAAAGACAATGCCAAAAAAGAGAACTTTCAGCCCAAAACGTAATTTTTTGTACAGTAATAGATACACAGAGGAAAGCTGCCTTAAAATTAAGTGTCCTGCAGACTTTTTAACCATCAGCTATGATAGTAAATGAACAACTAATGTATTTTTGTTCCTTAAAAAAAATTAGCCAATTTTTTCCACACCTCCCCCTCCCCCTACAGAAAGACTGCATGAAAGGTCTTGTTATTGTGTCTGTAATAAAATATGCTGGCTCAGCCTGCGTGAAGAAACAGAAGCCCTGGCAAGAATGCGTATTACCATGACAATCTAAACAGTCAGGAGCTGTGAATTGTGTGGGTTTTATCATAAGGATACAAAACATGTCCTTGCTGGTGGAAAAGCTGATAAAATCATTGCAATTCAGGACAGTTAATACATCCTGCAGGGGTTTGTTTTTACCTCGTGTTACCTGATGGAAAAACTGGCAAATTACTTCTATTTTTCAGTAATATATTAAAGTGTATATTTAAAACATTATATTTTAGGTTGTACAATCCTGTTGCTGTAGAAAAGCCCAGGAGGAAATTCAGGGTGGAGAGCAGCGAGGATCAGAGGAGGGAGTCATCAAATTTGTTGCTGCTCTACTCATGAGGTCCATTCTCCCACAAGCAGAAACTAAGGTTGCTATTGGCATGATCCAAAAGTGAATGTCTGTTCACTTGCTTGTTGTTTCAATCTATGCAGCATAGACTAACCTGTGAAGATTGAATCACTTCAGCCTTGGGCTTTTTGACTGTCTGTTCTTAGCCTATTTGTGCACGTGGGTGTTCCAAGGGCAAGGCTTTGTATTTGTCCTTTTTGAATCTCAACTCATTGATTCCAGACCATTTCTTCAGTTTATCCAGGTTGTTCTAGATCTTATCCCTATGCTCCAGAGTGTCCATAATTCCACCCAACTTGGTGCCATCTATAAATTTGCTTAGCATGTACTAACGTCATCTTTGTCTGCCGTTTATAGAACTGGGTTTCAAAGATATAGCCTTTGAGTTGGATATAGCTTGTTGAGCCATGCCATCTGGTCCACAGAGCTGGAACTGTGGTGTTGGGATGAGCAGCAGCCCTGAAAATTAATATTCAGAGCAATTCATGCACCATGTCTCCAACCTTATAGAGAATGCCACACAACTTCTGGCCAGTGGGGCTAGATGAGTTTTACATCCCTGTTATAGACTAAAGAAAATAACTCTCCACTTCTGATTGCAAAGGAGAAATTAACTTATCTGACCTTTTTTTGAAGACCTGGGGGATTGAAAAAGGAGGTGCTAGATAACCAGGAAGGAACGGGTATGTGTAGAGCAGTTCACACTAGTTCACTTAGTCAAAACTGGCTCAGGGTGGTACAAAGCATAGCCCAGTATGTTGGTTAGATTTTTGATGGCCAGAGATGGATCCAGGAGAATGTACTGTCATGATCTCATCCCCCTTCCATAGTGTAGCTCATGTCAGTACCTCCAGTCCTGTCTGGCTGTAGATGGCAGGTTCCCTTGTGGAGACCAAGATGTGGCTGGAGCCACAGTCTGATGGAAGACATCCTGGAGAGACAAAGCAGGGAGCAGGTGAGGAATGTGGGAGGATGCCCATCATCTCTGCTTTCCCTAGGTCAGAGGTTCTCAACCCCTGGGCCGTGGCCTAGTACTGGTCTGCAAAGGGTTGGCTGCCGGACTGTAGCAAAACCCTCAGTTTTTCTTTTTTTTTTTTTCTTTTAAAATGCATTCCCTCCCCTTCCCCAACCATTTATGACTTTTTCTTTCCCTCCCTATTCCCTATAGAGAAGTATAAGTAAGCTAAGATGTAGGATAAGCTTTAACATTTTATTTTTGGTAGTAAGTTTTATTTTTCTCTCCCCTCTTTGCAAATAAGTGCCTTGCTATTTTGATATAGATATCCACTGTTTTATAAGTGATAATTATTATGTTTGTACTGCTTTTATAATGTGTGAGTACTGTTTTAGGCCTATTGTAAGTTAGCATAAGTCATGTCATGTTTCCATCTTGTAATGTCAAGCCCACATCTTATCCCCATGCCCGGTTGTGTAACCTATGATTCATACTACCCCTCCTGTGTAACTTGGTTCTTGAATGAATGGGGATGAATGAGGATGCTTGAGAGACAATGGCAGTAGGTCTAAAAATAACTCCTTCTGAATGACTGAACCAACGACCCAGCCCTTGGAACCACCCTCAGCATTCAAGAAACAAAAGATGAGGCAACCCACCATTGTGCCAAGGCTGCACATGCTCAGTAAGAACACTTGGAGCCCTCTGGAACAGGACTGGCATTGCCTGGACAGGCCCTCCCATAGGAGATCAGAGGTAGTGTGCCCCATAAAAAGGGTTAGTGAAGACTGACTCCTTGGGGGACGCCCTCTCTAGCTGGACCAGCACCATGCCACACCACTTATCCACCCAGAGGTCCTGCGGGCGACCCCCCTCTGGACAACACCTGCTGGACAAGGACCCCTTTCCAGCCTGGATAGGTAGCTATCACCCCCTACCCTCTCTTCAACCAAGGACTTGGACTCTGGTTCTCTTCCCTACTTGAAATCCAACCCTTCCACTGAGTCTTTCTCCTGCTGCCATTGTGAGTGCTTGTGTGTGTGTGTGGGAGCCAATAACTTCATGGGGCTGTGTAGTATATTGTCTGTTTAATAAAACTGTTATTTGGACCCCTGAGTTGGGTTTGCTTTACTACAGTTCTGGCCCTGCTCCAATCTCTGCTGCTCTAACTTCTGTCTCATCCCCACTGCCTTTTTCCCTGATCTCTGCCACTGTTTCTGTCTCATCCCCACTGCCTCTTGCCTCTGTCTCCTGGCTGTTTCCTCCTTGCCACTGGTCTTCTTTTTCCCTTGCTTCCATCCTGACACCAAGTGATCCCAAGTAACCCCG
This sequence comes from Alligator sinensis, assembly GCF_000455745.1. Taxonomy (NCBI): domain Eukaryota; kingdom Metazoa; phylum Chordata; order Crocodylia; family Alligatoridae; genus Alligator; species Alligator sinensis. The sequence continues at coordinate 1,996,614 of NW_005842152.1, read as the reverse complement.
GGGCCACTTGATCTTAAGTAAACCCAAGCCTCAGTTCCTCAGCTAGCTTCTCTCTAGTCCACCAGTTCTAATCCTGATTCTAGCAACTTTCATTCGCTACACTTTAACTCTCTCTCACCTTAACCTTCCCCCAAGTATCCCAGGAACCCCAAGCATACACATACATACTGTACCATCCAAGTTAGGAACTTACTTGTGTGTATGCGTAGGTGGGTTGTATATGTGTTAATAAAAAATCTCATTGTGTGCAAGATATACAAATAGTTATCTGTGTATTTGTACTGAGTGTGTGGGTATGGACAACTGATTTTTGTCTAACTTCTGGAGTGTATAGTGTATGTGCTTGAATTGGTGATAAGTATGCATGTGCTTAGATTGGTTTGGATGTGTATGTGCCTGAGTTGGTAGTGTGTGTGTGTATGCACTTAATTGATTTGTGTGTTTGTATATGTGCAATTGTGTCACACCCTCCGGTCTAACAGCACACTTTTGAGATCCTGAGAGTTGGCCTGACCCCACAGGGCAACTGGACCAGAAGTCTGGAAGTGACTGGCATACTGCGGACCAGAAACCAACCCTTTTTTATGCTTAGTGGATTTAAAAGGGTGAACTGTTAAAACTTTATATTAGTATAAAAAAGGGTTGGCTGCTGGTCTGCAGTATGCCAGTCACTTCCAGTCTGCAGTTTGCTGGTCTGCGGGCTAAAAAGGCTGGGAACCACTGCTCTAGTTAATCAAGGTCAGTGCCCCTCCCCTACCCCAAGTCTTACCTGCTTTGTGGGTCTCACAAAAGTGTCCAGGGGGGTTGTAGATTCACAAATTGCATCGCCTCCGTGCCTTTTTCAAATCTTAGTTCTGCCCATGTTGATGGACTACGTGAAGGCCATCCACTGTTATCCTGGCACTAATTGATGGAACCAAAGATTGAATGGACAGAGACCTTGAATCATGGTCTTATCCTCAGTGGTGATTGTTCCAGTTCAGTTAAAATATGTTGGTAGAGAAATATGGACTTGTCACTAATTTCAGTGGGGCCAGGGTTTCTCACTTTTTCTTTTCCCATGTTTGTTTAAAATTTGTGTGTGGGGGGGGACACACAATTTAAAAAAAAAAAGGATTAAAGTACAATTTACAGCTTCAGATGTGAATTCATAATTAACTTTTCTAAAGTTTTCAGAAGAAGCTGATAAAGTATGTTTAAGCTCATCATGGATGCAAAGATAAACAATTTGTATTAGCCATGTAATTATAGAGCAGCATCTATTTTAAGAGGTTTCCAAATAACTGCATGATCCTTATAGTCAATGGTCTTCTTTTTTAATCCTGAACACTCTAGGATCATGTATGGCATATTTGAGGGTGTTGTATTGCAAACCTCATTCACAACAATGAATATTTACCCATCTCAATCAGTTGATAGTAAAAGGTAAAAAATAATGTTTCTCTCAGTTCTAGAAAATGAATTAGAAGTCAGTGGTACAAATGAAGACGAGGAAGAAGGGGAGCCATTCTATTTGGATAGCGGAGATGAGATACCGGAAGCAGACAGACAAGCCCTCATGCCACGCAGTTCTGACTCTAGGTGTAATATAGAACATGAAGAGACTAGCTCCACAGGTAAGTCTTCTTATAGCCAGTAGGCCATGGCAATACTGTTTAGGCAAGGATCAAGCCCCTTGAATTTTATGGTGACATGATTAATTGAAGTTACAAAAAAGATTTCCATAGGAAGAATATGCAGTTGATTTAATTCATCTCAGGGGTCTTTCATTTCTGGTCTGTTTAACAAGGTTAACAGGTTTATGGTCTCTGACAGGATTCTTATCTGTTTGTTACATTTGAACCAGAGAATTGACCTCCTCGCTATGCATCTTGGAGGGATCTGTTGTTACAGGACATGGCTCCTGTAACATCAGATTTGTAACTGTGTATACACAGATGGGCCTATAGGGCATATCCAAATGAGTGTGCATGTGTGGTTTGTGGTGCTGCAGACTTGTCTACGGTGCCACAAACCACAGAAACTGAACGTGCAGGAACTAGCCATGCTGATAATTTGCAGTGCAATAGGTTTTTCTGACAATCATTTGTCAAGGTAGAACCTGGTGTTAAAAAACCTGTGGCAAAAAAGCAGGGCACCATGTGTGGCAGCAATGTGCATTGCCCAAAACCAGAGCCTGGCCAGCCAAAGTCATGCTCCAGCTGCTGGGCAGCCTCTGTGCGCACGGATCACCGCTGCTGGAGACCTGGGAGGCCCTCAGGCCTGTGAAGGTTGCTCACATCTGTACCGCTCAAGCCTGGGCATTGCTCAGGTCATCTCTGCAGCTCATAGATTCATAGATGTTAGGGTCGGAAGGGACCTCAATAGATCATCGAGTCCAACCCCCTGCATAGGCAGGAAGTCTAAATCTGCTCTCTGCTAGCTTGTGGCCATTATTTCTTGTAACCCCCGGGGGCGCCTTGGTGAATAAAGCCTCACCAATTCCCTTCTGTGCCCCTGTGATGAACTTATAGGCAGCCACAAGGTCGTCTCTCAACCTTCTCTTGCGGAGGCTGAAAAGGTCCAGTTTCTCTAGTCTCTCGTCGTAGGGCTTGGTCTGCAAGCCCTTAACCATATGAGTGGCCCTTCTCTGGACCCTCTCCAGGTTATCCGCATCCCTCTTGAAGTGCGGTGCCCAGAATTGCATGCAGTACTCCAGCTGCGGTCTGACCAGCGCCTGATAGAGGGGAAGTATCACCTCTTTGGATCTATTTGTCATGCATCTGCTGATGCACGATAAAGTGCCATTAGCTTTTCTGATGGCTTCGCCACACTGCCGACTCATGTTCATCTTGGAGTCCACTAGGACTCCAAGATCCCTTTCCGCTTCCGTGCCACCCAGCAGGTCATTTCCTAGGCAGTAGGTATGCTGGACATTTTTCCTCCCTAGGTGCAGCACTTTGCATTTCTCCTTGTTGAATTGCATTCTGTTGTTTTCTGCCCACTTGTCCAACCTATCCAGGTCTGCTTGCAGCTGTTCCCTGCCCTCCAGCGTGTCCACTTCTCCCCACAGTTTTGTGTCATCTGCAAACTTGGACAGAATACACTTCACTCCCTCCTCCAAGTCACTGATGAAGACATTGAAGAGTATCGGTCCAAGGACCGAGCCCTGCGGGACCCCACTGCCCACACCCTTCCAGGTCGAAACCGACCCATCCACCACGACTCTCTGAGTGCGACCCTCTAGCCAATTCGCCACCCACCGGACTGTGCTTCTGAGCTCAGTTCTGGAACTGTGAGTTCCAAAGCAGTGACAAGTAGAAGCAGCATGCGTGCACTCATCTGAACACACGCATAGTGGCTATTTGGAAGCCACGGCTTCTTTCATACATAGCTTGGGCATCCTGATCGGTGGATTTAAAAGGATGAACTGTTAAAATTAAAGACAGCATACTTGTTTTGTATACTAAAAGAAAGCTTACTTCATTGATATGTAAGGAACCGCTGAACTGTCTGTTTCTGTAAGACTGCCCCATGCTCAGACATTCTGAAAAATACTATGTTCTTCCCAGCTCCCACTACAGTCTTGTGTGTTGATCCTAATCCTGTTTCCTATTCCTATCTTGAATAATTGTACTAATGTCTAAATTAGAGTCAGATGATCTCTGCTGTTAACAATATGCTTCGGCAAACTGGAACCTAATGTCTTCCTTTCCCTGGAAAATTCCTTACTCATGAGGTCCAGCAGCTTGTTTTAGTGGAGTCCTGTGCTTCATTCCTGCTTATGGATCCCCTACACATGCTTGTGTCTTGAGATATGAGGGAGCCTGGAGCTAAATCACTGCTCATTATGCAGAAAGGAAACCTGCCTACTCCTTTCTCATGACAACAATTTAAGGAAGATTTTTTCCCTTTTCAGTGAACAGTCTCCTCTTTTTTTTTACTATTTTTAATTGCTCCCTGTGTATCGTAAAATGTGTTGAAATGGAGTTTAGTGGTTACAGCATCACTATAGAAGTCAAGGCACTTGGGTACAATTCCCTGTTTGCCAGATACTTCCTGTATGACCTAGGGCATGTCTGTACTATATTGCAAGGTAAATAAGTCTGTGTTGAACTCTTGTGCTGTCGCAATTAAACTGCTTCCAGTCCATGAGAGAGGGGCTTTGGAACTAGTCTGGGAGTTTGTCTGACAGCATAGACCTATACTTAATTGCTTACTATCTGTCTCTCTGTCCATCTCTTTCTGTGTTTCAATCTCTCGCTGTAACATGGAAATAACAGCAGTGCTCTGTCTCACCAGGGTGTTGTAAGGTGAAATATATAAGATTGTGAGGCACTTGGAGACTATGTTAGTGGAGTCCATGTAAATGCCTAAGATATATTTGTTTTATGCAATATCATTATGGTCACAAACAATTAATTATGACAAATGAAAATTAAGTTGCTTTTTTTTTCCTCTTAGGGGATGAAAATGTAGTTAAAACTGAGAAAGTGCAAATGTCAGAATCCAGGACACAGGGTGCCCCAACAAAAGTAAACCCTTACTCTGTCATAAATATTTCACCAATCCAAGAAAAGGATCAGTCTTCATCACCAGAACCCAGTCCTCAAGATGAAAGTACAAGCACTAACATGTCAGGTGGATATTCTGTTCCTGTGCCTTGTGGCTATGCTGTACCATCCAATTTACCATTGATACTACCAGCATACTCCAGTCCTGTTATAATACGCAGTGTTTCTGTGGATGAAGAAGGTACCAGATCTCTTGAATTTACTTTCTATCAAGTTGAATCCTAGTTTAATTTTAGTGAGCTATATTTTTCTACAGATGGATGCATGCATCCTTACCTGAAATCCATGGGGAGTATGTCCCAAAGTATGTGGCTCCTCGAAGACACCTTAAAAGAATTTATGGAATGAGATTATTCATAAAGAAGTCTGTATTATTAGGACTATCTCATCTAAGAAAACTAGTGAAGGAGAATCAATACACTGTAAACAAACAAGAAAATGTATGTAACCCCCACCCTCCCCACCCTTCTAGACCCCAAAACCCAACTACCTTATAAAATCAACTTCTTTCCTATTTTTGTTATAAACCAATGGTTTCTTTGCCACATACTCCAACAGCCAATACCTGCCACCACCAGTATGTAGAAAAGGATGCTAATAATGACCCTCTCTAAATAAATCATATGGTGACACTCATCATGAGAACTCATCAAGATCCTATTCTAATTTACTTACTACACATTCAGAAGTAACCTACTTAGAGCCTGCACAGTATACCCCAAGATTATCAGGGTTCCTGTTCGGTTCGGGAAGAGAGCAGGACTTGCCTTTTTCCCAATAACCTAGTGATTTAGATACTTGTCCACAAGGTAGGAGGCCTGAGAGGGTTATAGAGTCATAGAGAAGTAGGGCTGGAAAGAACCTCCAGAGGTCATTTAGTCCAACCCCTGTCTGAGGCAGGTTCATCCATATCTAAACCATCCCATACAACCAGAATCTAAAATCTAGATGGGACTACTGTCAATCCTTCATAGGAGGAGGAGTTTGTGACTGTTCGATTTTGTCATTCCTTGGGGTGCTCTGGTGAACAGATGTTCCCCCAGATCCTGGTGAATACCCCTGATAAACTTATAGGTGGCCACCAGATCACCCCTGAGCCTGCGCTTTTCCAGGCTGAAGAGTCCCATGGCGCTCAGCCTCTCTTCATAAGGTCTGTTTTCCTGGCCTCTGATCATGTGCGCGGCTCTCCTCTGCACTCTCTCAAGCTTCTCCACATCCTTTTTGAATTGTGGAGCCCAAAATTGGACGCAGTACTCCAGCTGCAGCCTCACCAAGGCTGAGTACAATGGAAGAATGACATCCTGGGATTTGCTTGGGAAGCATCTATGGATGCAAGCCAGCGTTTTGCTTGCTTTACTAGCTACAGCTTCATATAGAAGGCTCATGTTCATCTTGTGGTCAGTTATGACCCCCAAGTCTTCTTTCCTCTGTAGTGCTACCCAGCGTAGCACTGCCGAGCTTATAAGCATGCTGCAGGTTTTTCCTCCCAAGGTGGAGAACCTTGCATTTTTCGGTGTTAAACATCATCCTGATGCAACATAGACCCTAACCCCTCATCTGCCACCTGGAAAGCAGGGAAACCACAGCAGCCAATTACCTGCTTCTATAAAACAGAATACTCTCAAAGAGGTCCTGGGTAGAGGGCCATATCTCCTGCTACAGAGGAAGGCAAAAACCCCCATAGTCCATACCAAACTGACCATAAACCCTCATCCTGAATCCTTCCCAAGGAAGGAGGAAACCTGCAGTTTAGGTCCCATCAAAAAAAAAAAAGAGGAGGATTTTAACCCACATTGGCCACTTCCCAAGAAACTGCCTTAATGACTAAGGTAGGGGTTAAACAAGTCTGAAGTTCATTCCTCCTATTGAAGAAAAGTTAAGAGTCTTTGGTCTACAAAGAGAGCAAGCAAGAGGGATCATGACTGTAGCCTAGTGAAGTGGACACTGCCTTGAGAAAGAGGGAAAACAAAGTCCTACTCCCTTCTCCCTTTACTGCTTATGAATTTTATACAATAACTACTTAATGCAACACCAATAGTGACTTTAAGTAAAAAGCAATATACTTTGTTGCCTGTGGCTACAGTGTATTACAGATACTGGAATATAGCAGAGTATGTTGGTATTAAGGGTTCTTTTAACAGCTTTTCTTGGACCTGTGTGCCTTAACTTGTTATAGCAACATGGGTATAATAGTATCAAGAAGCTTAATTATTTTGAGGAGGTTTGGAAAGTACTTTGAGATCTTTGGATAAGAGGCATTTATAATGGAGCAGATTATTTGTTAGTAATATTAGTAATATTAATTATTTTAAGTAAAAGTAAGGCTTTCAATCCTAGCATTCTGGTAATTTTTTTTCTGATTTTTGTAGCAGGTATGCAGACAGCAGCTGAAGATTGCCATTTTAATTCTTTAAGCTCAGAAGATCCACAAAATAGGTAATTGTGAGTTGATCTGCATTTAGCAATCTGTAAATCTTCAATGAAAGATGAGATTTGTGTCCACTCCATTTATTTTTTATTTTCCTGGTTGTAAATTAGCATTGCTGTTTGTTAATAACTCCAACTCTGCACTTTGTGGTACAAAATCATTTCTGTTTTTGTACCAGAATCAGCACTGATTGAAATCTTGTATTTATAAAGATGGCAATTGACCTTTTGATATCTGCAAAAGTGAGTGGTTTAATTTTCACATCTCTCAGTGGGAGATTGCCAAAGCAGAATAATTCTGTAGAAAATGAATAATAAGCAATTTCTTTATACTAAAATTGGGTTGCTAAAGTTTCATTTCAAATTCCATAATTAGACTTAAAATATTTTTAAAAAATAACTTTTCATATTAGGATGATAATACATAAGTTTCGTAGCACTTAACTCTCACTACAGAGTGAGAGTTAAAAGGTAAGAGAAATTATTTATTGATGTTATTGATAGTAATATTTTTAATTCTTTTATTTTTATGGAATTTTTCCAGTGAAGACAACCAGGTCAGTAAAGATAATGATGCTCTAGCCAAATGGGTTGCAGATCCTGCAAATACAGCATGGATGGAAAGTAAGTATCAATGAAGAATAAATGACCACTGTAGAAATAGGTGAGCTTTAAAGCTTTTTTTTTTCTTTCTGCTTCATCCTTTCCTGTACTTTTCCAACACTAGAGCTAAATAATAAAGATAAAAAAGTATGCAGTACTGTATTTTATATGTTGATTTTTAGTATCAGGTTAGAGTCTACATGCACATGGTTACTGTTAAGTGAGTGAATTGTATATCAGTATATGAGGGGATTATTTGACCCCGTCTGCTGAATGTGTAGTAAATATAATGCTTGCTTAGGTTCCCAGTTTTTTTTTCTGTTGCTTGGAAGCGTGTTATTTTCCTGAACTGAACATTATGGAAGCCTTTTTCTAGTTTAAGAAGGGGTACTTCATCATTGTTTGGGTAATTGTTAATGCTGAAACTGATATTACATTTCTCATACCAGTTTGCTACATGTGCCAACTGCATTTTTAATGCAGATGAATAAAGAACTCTGAGAGCTGAGTCAGATCCCTCACATGCTACTGCAGGATCTTTGCTTTGCTGAATTAGTCTCAGCTTAAAGGAGGAAAGTGAAGGGGCCTGCGTGTTCCTTAGGTTTGCCAGGACAAAGAGATCATCTTGTTTAGCTGAACAGTTTCCCTACCTAGCAAGTAGGCAGGAGTAAGGAATTTACTTCCCTGCCCTAACTTATGTCCTAGTTTACCAACTGAAACATTAAATTTATTTTAGTAATTGTCTGTGTCTTGAAAACATTTTATGAGTTCTTGAATCCAGACTGTAGTATGGTGGCCAGCAGCTTAGCACTTGAGAACAATCCAACTGGCTCGCAGAAAAGAAGGGAAAATATTTGGCCAGGAAAATAGACCTCAGTTTCAGGCTCCTGAGGGATTAAAATCAATGATAAAAAACAAAACAAAAAATAACACCATCTTTAGAAAGCATGATAATACCTTCAGTCACCTGCATACCAGAAAGAAAGAAAGTCTGGAGAAGTGATTCTCAACCATGGTGCCTTAACCCTCTAACTCCATAACCCTCTCAGGCCTCTTACCTTGTGGACAAGTATCTAAATCACTAGGGTACTGGAACAATTACCCAAGATCCTTTCAAAGGTGCTGAAGTGTAAAAAACAATGTTGTCAGGGTTAGGCATGCAAACATGATTTGTGAAATACAGGTTTCCCTTAATTTATGCGGTACTTGTGTTCCTGGAAAACCGTGCATAAATCAAATTCACATAAAGGGAATCCAGTTAATAATGTAAGAAATAGGGATGCATCCCCACGACAGGGAGGGAGGGAGGGAGTAAGGCTGGGGTGGGGGGGTAGAGTGTGGTGCAGCCCATCGGCTGCTCCTGGGGCTGCAGCAAGGAGCAAAGTGGAGGGAACGGTCAGTGGGTATGGGGCGGAGTGGTGGGGGGGCATAGCTGTTGCTGCTATGTGCACCCCAGGAATATTGTGGGCAGGGGGGCTGCTCTGGGCTCTTCACAGGAGGCGCGTGCTCCTGAATCTGCACACGGGATGAAAGCAGGCTGCCACTGCAGGCTGGGGCTGGCAGCAGTACCAGGTTCTTTCTGGTGCTTGGGGTGGGTGGTGGCACTAGGAGGCGGGATGCAGCCACCTCAAAATTCACCATAGCCCCCACAACCTGTCCTTCCTGCAGCGCCACCAAGCACTGAGAAGAACCCAGTGTCACTGCCAGCCCCAGCCTGCAGTGGCAGCCTGGGGTCACGTGCTCCCCAGGAAGAGCCCAGCGCTGCCCCCAGCCTGCAGCCCTCCCAGGGTGCGCGTAGCAGCAAGAGCCGCACCTCCCTGTTCTGTGCCCTGCACTCACTTACAGTTTCCTCCGCTTTGCTCCCTGCTTCAGCCCTGGGTCTCCGCTTCTCCCCACTCACGCCAGCCGCTGCAGGCACCTGGCATTGGCTCCTCCCAGAACAGCTAAAGCAGGGGCTGGGGTGAGTGGGGCCCTGGCCCTAGGGCCATTTCCCCTACCCTCACAGACTTACCTGCTTGGGGGAGGGGGGGGTGTGCCTATCCCAATCTCATAAGAGTGAATTTACCTCGCATAATGAATTTTGGGTATAAAAAAAAGTCATCACATAAGAGCAAATTTGCATATACAGAACCCTCATAAATCGAGGGAAACCTGTAAACCCAAATAGGAACCAGTAGTGTTAAAGATATGTTGACCTGTTGTGGTTTTTCTAAGTTGTTTGCAGCTCAGGAAGAATTGCTCTATTATTTTTTCCATAGGATAGTTGATCCCAGGTTATTTTATTGTTAGTGGGATCATTTTTGCCCTTCAAAGAAAAAGCTTGAATGTCTGTATGTTTTTGGTTTCTACCAGGAGAATGGGGATTCTTCTGGTAGAAACTGAATATCTGTACCTGGCCCAAGTGTGGACCCAGTTTTCTTTCCTTCCTCCATGTCCTATTCCAGGACAATACACTGGTTTTTCAACTTTACAATTCTTATGTCCTTATTTTGACTGGTGGAATTTTGGAAAGGGAGTGGTGGTCCCCAATGAGAGAGAGAGAGCAAAAAAGGAGCACAGGAAATAGAATTCATTTTGCAGCTTAACTGAAATTGTTTTTCATGTGCCAGTGACATGAACTTTTCCTTGCTGCTGTTAAATGATAGTAGTCATAACCATGGTATTATGATACTTTATTTGTGATAAAGTAGGACCCAGATTGTTCACGGCTAGATGATTTGCAACCTGAATATTTTGCACCGTGTTGCAAATCAAGAATAATTTCAAAGGGCCTATCTTCTCCCACCAGCTGGAGTTCATCAGCTATCTCGCACAGCTGTTTGTTCCTTAGTTCTGTATATTCCTGTTACTTTGGAAACCCTCATCTTCACAGCAGGATCAGAGACCTAACCCTGCAAAGAGTCTGGGTTCTGCTGTATGAGATTGAATGCATGCATGGTAAACAGTTGGTACTTGTATGTAAACAGAAAATGGTTTATGCCTCTATTATGCATACTTTCCAATAAGAATGCAGTTTTTTGTTGGTCTGGTTCAAATCTAAGAAAAAATATTTGTTCTTCTCTTGCTTTTAGATCCAGAGGAAGTAATTTATGATGATGTGCCAAGGGAAAATTCTGACTCTGAACCAGGTTTGAGGTTTTTGTAATTTAAATTATAGATTATTTCACACAATCACAGATTTTATTTTAAGTTATAAGAAGCGACCATGGCCATGACCATAAGATGTGTTTCCTGGACACTGATATCATAGGGCTTTATGTGATGTGTTAAGAAGCCCAAATGTAAAAGTGGTTTCACGAATCAACAAATTGTAGACAATTCAAAGTTAGTGTCAGACAAAATTTGGTACTATTAACCTCCTGAAGCATACTATTTAAATGCCTATTCTGTTTTTTATCTTGAAACACAGGGCTAAATACTATTTGATTTTTATGTACACAAGTGGTACTTAGGGAGCTTTTAGATTCTAATCACCTGTGGCAGAATAGGATGGACACTGCCCTGAATGAGAGGGTGTCCTGGGTTCTGTTCCCAGTGTGTTTTCTGCACCTTGCATTTGTTGGATAAAATTCATAAATAGTAGTGGGTAGGATCCACGTTCAGAACCCAGGGCCCATGCCTTACATGACACAGTCCATCTCACCAAACCACATATTTCCTATAGCTTGCTTGTCTCTTCCTAGTCCCACATATCTAGCCACTTTGATCCCCGGTTGGCCATTTTCAAGAAGAAGGCTTTGGGTAATAATTAGCACATGACTTGGTGGTTACAGCAAGTGAAGTAGGAGGTGCAGGTTTAAGCCCCGGATGGGTGAGTAGGAGCATGTGTGTCCCATTGCCTAGATAAGTGCCCTAACACCTAAGCTGTTGGACTAAATGGTGCAAAAACCCTATCCCTTTGTCTTCCCCTTCCATTGCTAGTTATGGTTTTTCTCTGGCAAAAGTTTTGGACTTGCACAATGTTACATGCATATCCAGGTGATTCTGTTCTGTCTCAGAGCCCACACTGTGGTCACTGGGCATTTTTACACATGCAAGCACCGCAGCGCCAGGTGCTTTGAAAGTGTCAGGCGCTGCGACACTTGTGGTTGTATAAGCAGCAAAATGCACATCAGCACTGAGAAAATGGTGGCAGTTTGCTTTTGAACTAAAATGCATTGGAGGTGCTCCAGTTCAAAAGCATACCGCTGCCATTTTCTGCGTGCTAATGCGCATTTTGCCTCTTATACAACTGCAACCTGTAACAGTATAGAAATGTTTTTTTAGCTTTAGACTAGCCTAACACTTTTACTAAAAGGCATGGGGGGAGGGAGGCAGAGGGGGTCAGCTCTTGGAATAGTGAAGAGGTAGAGAAAGGAATTAACTCATTTATATAATTTCTTCTCTGGATCTGTCTTTGATTGTTACCCACAAATCAGATTTTGATTAGAACTTTGCTGCTGCTGAATGAGTTGGCTCCTATGAAATCAGCATCCAACTTCTTTGTTACATCCGATTCTCAAATGTTATGGGTATTTTATCTGGATTGATTCCAACTCTGACTGTGATTCAGGAAAGCATTTTTAAGGAAGGCATGTTATTAATGTTAAATATGTTTAAATACTTTCAAAGCCTTTATTCTTAATGTTTTTTGAGGACATTTGATAACAATGTCTTGCATCTTTCTTGATTGTTTTCTTTACTGGGAAATCCTGAGCTAGTCTGCATTTCCTATAGAGTACCAAGGAGCATTTATAGATATGCTCAGGGTTGAGGCATACCTCCTGAATTTAACAAGCAAAAGCCTCTTCTGTGCTAATGTGTGGGTAGGCAGACCCACTGAATTCACTGGAACTTAGCTTCAGAGCCAAGATCCACTTGTACTGATGTCATTGCAGAACTGGAACTCATAGATGCTTCTTATAAGTGCTCTCTCAGTCATAGTGGGAGTTTCATGTGTGGCTTGTGTAAAGAACCTCACTCTAATACACAGACCCTATCTAGATTTAGGATTTGGGATCTGCTGTCATTTATTTTTGCAATGTTTGATTTTTTTTTTTTTTTTTTTTTTTTTATTCCTACTGGACAGTGTCATGGAGAAATGTGTTTAAAAAAAAGCTTGGTATTTAAAAAATAAATGCAAAGACCAGAACACAAGCTTCAGTATTTAAAGGAGTTTGCTTTTTGTTAATATAAATGCTTTTCAGTTATATTGATGTTACAAAATTATTACTGGTCCAGATTTAGTTTTAACATAAAAGAAACTTTGGACTATACAGAAAGGTTAAAAGTCTGTTTTTTTTTCCTATTATTTTTAAAAATTTAAATATAGTAAAAGTAGTGTTCTTTTATGTAAATTGCGCATAAAAGAAAATTGCGCATAAACAAAAAAAATTTCCAAAAGGTAGGTCTTGTATGTTGAGAATTACTATAGAGCGGCTCTAAATGCAAAGTTATATTGTCCTGATAATAGAGATTTATAAGGGAAGAGCATATATACCACTACCTGAAGTGTAATTGGATAAATGATGTCATTTATAATCATGAAAACATCTGCCTGCTCTCTGCTGATTGCTTGGCAACAAAATATATTCATTTCATTTAGAATTAGTTTGTCAAACCTGGTGCTTTTGTCAGCCAAAACACCAGTCTAGGTAGAAATGAAATCTAGCAGGCAGAAATGAATGCAGACATTTAGGGCTCCTATACACTAGACAGACCTCTGCTCCAAAGCGTGATAATTAGCACACGGAGAAAACTTGATTAATCAAGTCTGCTGGAGTGTGCTAATGAGCATGCTCCAGCAGCCTCCACATCACATGCATTCAGCATCCCCATGTTTTAAAATGGTGGCAGGGGCACTTTAACTGAAGCTTGTCCAACAAGCTTTAATTAAAGCGGCCTTGCCACCATTTTGAAGCACAGGATGCTGAATACATACGATGCTGTGGGCACTTTAATTAGAGTGGCTCTCAGAGCCTCTCTAATTAAAGCACCCCCCCTTCACTCCGGAGCACGTGTATAGATGCCCTTAAAGTGTCTCCAAGTGTCCCACACAATTATATATAACAACTTTTTCAATAAGCAATTTTGGAAACCTTTTCATTCAGCCCTAGCTTTCAGCTCTAGTGGTTTGATTTGAGTTACTTGGACAGTGACATGAAAAAGGGTTAATGATTTGAGCTCTTATTGTACTTACTGAGTCCTTAACTACTCTTAGTGAGCTCTTGAGTTTATGTCAGATGATACTTGAATTTTTTTTGACAGAATCTAATTATTGAGTGCAAGTGTCATTAAGAAAATTATTAGATCATAACATAACCATTTTGGAGCATGGGCCCTACTATACTTTAGCTACTTCTTATTGCTTAAAATGATAGTTTGACTCTTGTATGTATAAAGTCTGTCCCCTAACTAAATGCATTTCAAATAAATCATATAGGGTTAAATCCTGTTTTACCACCTGCAAACAAGCCAGGAAGGATAGCAAAGTAGTGGCATACTCTTCTTTGAAAGGGTCATCCTTAGGAGGCAAGATTTATGCCCAGTGTATTAGCTAGGTATACTGCTTCATACAGTTGGCCACATCAGAGAAAGATCTGCCTGGTTGCTTGAGAGCTGTGAATGGTCTTGCTACATTGCACTAGCTCTGGTCTGTAATACGCAGTGAACAAGATCTTTGGAATTAAATAGGAACTTATTAGTAGTGTAATTAAAATATTGTATATTCTTTTGTATTTTGGTGTTAAATGCATGTAGAGGAAATGATTTATGATGATGTTGAGAATGGTGACGATGGTGGAAACAGCTCTCTAGACTATGGATGGAGTTCGAGTGAGTTTGAAAGCTATGAAGAACAAAGTGACTCCGAGTGTAAGAATGGAGTTCCCAGCTCCTTTTTGCGAGGCAACCACAAGAGACATGTATGTAACCCACAGCAGTTCTTTTCCTTACTCCATGTTTCTGATTACCTTTCTGTTCAGCTTTATCTGTCCCCATATGTGTCCCCATGCCTTCTCGTGAACCTAGTTTCCAAATTCCAAAACTTTTTTTTAATAAAATGAGCCACAAAACAATAAGGGAATTAGCACTGAAGACAATATGTAACAGGATAAAGAACTAATGAAAACATTAAAAGAGGAATCAAGTCTGCAGACTGGAAAGAAAATTGATTGTTTTCTTGTGGTGGGCTGTTCCTGATCTTTTTCTATCCCCGCAGCTGCTGACATATGGCAAGCAGCAAATGAATATGGACAACAGTCTGAAGAATATAAGTGGGTGGCTGAGGTGGCATTTGTGATTTTCATTAACAAGTTTGCAGAATTCATAAAACTAGCAAGTCTGCAAGCATTTTCCCTTCCTGTTAGGATTTTAAACCCTTATCTGTATATAATACATTTGTTGTTCAGAGGTCATTTGAGCTTTAAAATCCCCAAGGATTTTTTTTTTTTTTTTTTTGAAGCTGCCATGTATTAGGGATCTAAGATTCATCCAGAAGAGAGCCAGGTGGCTGGTCTGTATATAATATGTGTAGGTCCTGATCTTTTGGGCTGATACCTTTGTTCTCCATTGAGCCTAGAGGCAGTCAAGGGTGACTTCAGT
This sequence comes from Alligator sinensis, assembly GCF_000455745.1. Classification (NCBI taxonomy): domain Eukaryota; kingdom Metazoa; phylum Chordata; order Crocodylia; family Alligatoridae; genus Alligator; species Alligator sinensis. The sequence continues at coordinate 1,981,450 of NW_005842152.1, read as the reverse complement.
ATCTGTAGTTAGGTTAGAGCACCTTCAGGGCTTCTGCTGGTAGTTGTTCTCTAGGACGTGTTTCAGAGCCAAGATTCAGCAGCAGAGCACTCCAGCAGTTTCTGGCCAGGTGGTCAGAAGGGAAGAGTATAGACCCAGAACTGAGGGCAGCTTGACAGAGATGCACAAATGGGATATGTTGTTGACTGAGAATTTAGTCTACGCATCTTGTCTGTATGTTTGTAGCAAGTTCTCTCTCCATTACTCTGCTGTTTTTCCTTCCTGCTGTGGCTCTGGTTGTTATTTACTTAAATTTTAAATAGTTTTGCTTTGATTCTGCCTTTCCGCTGCTCATTTTCTTACATCATCATCTTCAAACTCTATTGTACTGTACTTTCAAAGAAAATGTTCACAAGAATTCAAAATTAGGGAAGTAAAAATTACTCACCCAGGAGAAGATAACCTCTCCCCCCACCCCATTATAAAACACCATCATCCTACAGAACCTGTATTTTGAATTGTACTACTTTCTTGACTCAGCATAAATAAAAGCTTTACTCTCCATTTCCCTTCACCATCCATCACCCCCCAAACACTCTGCCTGTAGAATTCCTTCCACACGTGTTCAGGAAGCAAAGATGGAGTAGTTAACAGGAGGACTATTTAATAAACAGATTTCTCGTTAAGTGCTCTTTGTTTTTTTTCCCTAAACTGAAACAAGCTTAAGCAATTAGCCTTTTACAATCAGGTCACAAAAGCATTGGATGCAGGTGTTGCCGTGGATGTAGTCTTTCTGGACTTCAGCAAGGCCTTTGACACTGTCTCCCACCCCATCCTCATTAAAAAACTAGGTGACTGTGGCATCGATGCCTACACAGTCAGATGGATTGCAAATTGGCTGAAGGGTCGTACTCAGGGGGGGGGTGGACGGGTCATATTTGACCTGGGGGGAAGTGGGCAGCGGAGTCCTCCAGGGCTCGGACCTTGGGCCCGCACAGTTCAATTTCTTTATCAGCAATTTGGACAACGGGTTAAAAGCAACCTGTTCAAATTTGCTGATGATACCAAAATTTGGGGTGAGGTGGGCATGCTAGTAGGGAGGGAAAGACTGCAGAAAGACCTGGATAGGTTGCAAGGGTGGGCTAACAAAAACAGGATGTGTTTCAGTACTGACAAGTGCAGGGTGCTGCACTTGGGCATTAGTAACCAGCAGCACACTTATAAGATGGGAAACTCCCTTCCTGAGAGCATGGAGGCAGAAAGGGATCTTGGAGTCATCTTGGATCTCATGTTCATCATTGACTCCCAAGATGAACATGATTTGACAATGCAAGGTCACGGTCAGCAGGGCTAACTGGACCCTATCATACATCCACAGGTGCATCTCAAGTAGGGCCAAGGAGGTGATCCTCCCCCTCTACGTGACACTGGTCAGGCCACAGCTGGAGTACTGTGTCCAGTTCTGGGCACCCTGCTTCAAGAGGGATGTGGACAACATTGAGAGGGTCCAGAGGAGGGCCACCCACATGATCTGGGGACAGCAGGTCAGACCCTACAATGAGAGGCTACGGGACCTGAACCTGTTCAGCCTTCATAAGAGAAGGCTGAGGGGGGACCTGGTGACCATCTATAAACTCACTAGGGGGGACCAGAAGGGTTTGGGGGAGACCTTGTTTCCCCTAGCGCCCGCCGGGATAACAAGGAATAACGGCCACAAGTTGTTGGAGAGTAGGTTCAGATTAGACATCCATAGGAACTACTTCACAGTTAGGGGGGCTAGGATCTGGAACCATCTTCCAAGGGAAGTGGTGCTGGCTCCTACCCTGGGGGGCTTTAAGAAGCGGCTCGATGCCTACCTGGCTGGGGTCATTTGAGCCCAGTTTTCCTCCTGCCCAGGCAGGGGGTCAGACTTGAAGATCTACAAGGTCCCTTCTGACCTGACTTCTGTGAGTCTATGAATAATAACTGAAGCGTTCCTGAACCAGGATGGATATTTTTATGTTGAAGTTAAGAAATGCTCTGCCAGTGGGTATATGTATCTTTAAGTAACAGGATATTTTGACTCTTTCCTCCCCTTTACTGTTTTGCAGTCATACAGGGATATATACACACATGCACAGATCAAGGTTTAAAGTATTTTTCCAGTGTTGTAAATATACACTGGGTTTGAGTGTGAAAGGGGTGAACAGCTATCAGGAGTGGAGAAAGTAAAAGCTTCTGCTGGGGTAGAAGCCTGAGAGAGGTTGACTTGGGAGGAGTAAACCTGATTAGAAGCCAGAAACAACCTGATTCCTGGTTAGGAACTGGCATGAAACCATGCTTCCCAGTCTTGAAGTAAGCAGTCCAGAGGAGTGTGCATTAGGATGAAGGAACAGGAGGAACTGAGTAGTCTGCTGGGAATGGAGGGAACTGGACAAGTGGTATGGGGACAGGAAGTGGCAAAGAAACAATAAAGAGAAATAGAAAAGAGAGAGGCTGAGGAGGACAGGAAAAAATGGGCTTTTTAATTGCTTAACAATATAGAGAAACAAGGATTTCTTTGGGTGATAACTTTTATTGCACCAGCTGTGTTGCCACTGCGTAGTCTGGCTTCTTTTATTTTTACATGGTGAATTTTCCATAGACAGCAGTCGATTTTAATATCTTTCATGCCTTGCATATTACAGTACTATATGAGGGATATTGTAGGCACCTGATGGTCCAGAAATTCAATGGAAAATTGGAAAACTATACCTGCTTTCCATGGAAAATCCACAACCTAAAATATAACTTCTGGACCATCAGGTACCTGTAGGGCTAGGGATAGAAATTACACATAAACTGGTGTAAGGGATCAGAAACCAGTTTAAATATGTAACACAACAGAAATTCAGTGCACATAAACTGCTTTCAAGATGGTCAAAACCAGCTTAAGATAAACCTAGATGGATGTAATATCAGACGCAACTGATTTAGCTTAACTTGGTTTATTGAATTTTTGTCCCAGAATCCCTCCAGATTCAAGCTAACTCAGTCCCCCGGCATCCCACAATGCTTTGTAGCTCCCATGCAAACTCCCCCTCACAGGGTGGGCAGGTTAGCCTTGGCCCAATCTGCCTGCTCCAGCTGAGCAGGGAGGCATTCTCTAGTGCCCCGGGCTTCTGGCATGTGGCTGCATTTCTGGAATCAAAAGTGAATGGCTGTTCACTTGTTTATTGCTTCAGTCTATATAGCTTAGATTAACCTGCAAAGACTGAATCAATTTAGCTTGGGCTTTTTGACTGTGTACTTAACAGATGTGTGGGGAGGCTTTTCTGACATTTGTGATGGGCCGGCATCAGAAATGATGCTCAGGGGCAATCAGCATGGATTTATTAGGGGGAGATCATGTCAGACCAACCTGATCGCCTTTTATGATCAGGTCACAAAGGCCATGGACGCAGGTGTCACGGTGGATGTAGTCTTTCTGGACTTCAGCAAGGCCTTTGACACCGTCTCTCACCCCATCCTAATTAATAAACTAGGCAACTGTGGCATAGATGCCTACACCGTCAGATGGATTGCAGATTGGCTGAAGGGTCGCACTCAGAGGGTAGTGGTGGATGGATCATACTCGACTTGGGGGGAGGTGGGTAGTGGAGTCCCCCAGGGCTCGGTCCTGGGGCCTGCGCTGTTCAATTTCTTCATCAGCGATCTTGATGTTGGGGTGGAAAGCAACCTGTTTAAATTCGCTGATGACACCAAAATTTGGGGGGAGGTGAGCACGCTAGCAGGGAGAGAGAGATTGCAGAAGGATCTGGATAGGTTACAGGGGTGGGCAAACAGGAACAGGATGTGTTTCAATACGGACAAGTGCAGGGTGCTGCACTTGGGTAGTAGGAACCAGCAGCACACTTATACGATGGGGAGCTCCCTACTTGAGAGCACGGAGGCGGAAAGGGATCTTGGTGTCATTATTGACTCCAAGATGAACATGGGCCGACAATGCGAGGTCATGGTTGGCAGGGCTAACCGGACCTTGTCGTGCATCCACAGGTGCATCTCGAGTAGAGCCAGGGAGGTGATCCTCCCCCTCTATGCGACGCTGGTCAGGCCGCAGCTGGAGTATTGTGTCCAGTTCTGTGCGCCCCATTTCAGGAGGGATGTGGACAACATGGAGAGGGTCCAGAGGAGGGCCACCCGCATGATCCGGGGACAACAGGGCAGACCCTACAGTGAGAGACTGCGGGACTTGAACCTATTCAGCCTCCACAAGAGAAGGCTGAGGGGGGACCTGGTGACCGTCTATAAACTCACTAGGGGGAACCAGAAGGGTTTGGGGGAGACGCTGTTTCCCCTAGCCCCCGCTGGCATAACAAGGAGTAATGGGCACAAGTTGATGGAGAGGAGGTACAGATTGGACATCCGAAAAAACTACTTCACAGTTAGGGCGGCTAGGAGCTGGAACCAACTTCCAAGGGAGGTGGTGCTGGCCCCTACCCTGGGGATCTTTAAGAAGAGGCTGGATACTTACCTGGCTGGACTCATTTGAGTCCCGTTTTTGTTTTTAGGGTTTGTTTGTTTGGTTTTTTTGGGTTGTTCTCCCGCCCTGGCGGGGGGGCGGGCTAGAAGATCTATTAGGTCCCTTCCGACCCTAAAACTATGAAACTATGACATGCTGTAATTATAGCGTATTGGAGCAGATTCAATTAACTGAGTTTGCTGGAGCGTGCCAATTAGCACGCTCCAGCAGCCTCTACATCAGTGTCCCTGGGCTTCAGAATAGTGACAGGGGTGCTTTAACTAAAGCTCATTCAGTGCCACCATTTTTAAGGGCAGGGATGCTGATACGTGAGACACTGGGCTCTTTAATTAGAGCGGCTCTTGGATCTGCTCTAATTAAAGAGGCCCCCTTCCCAGCCCTGGAGCATGTGTAAAAATGCCCATCATGGCTACAATATCACTCTTACACTATCATAACAGTGTAGCTATACTCTTTAAGTGCTTAGGTCTTTAATATGGCTGCATGCCTCACTCACATTTCATTTACTAGCCATTTCACTCGCATTCATCTATTTATAAATCTCTGCCCCACTTGATTCCTCATCACTCCTGTTACCTTGCTATTGCCTGGGGTGGGGAAGAAAGTAACTTTGCTTTGATGTGTATTGTAATACTGTCAGAATACTTTCCCTTCTGTGGTCCTTATATGCCTGCAGGGGAGAAGGGTCCTTAATTATCCATTTTTAAGACTGCGCCCATTGGGATGTCTGAACTACAACTTTGGTGTTAGACGTTGGGTGAGAATCAATTACGGCACACTGTCAACCTTGTGTTTTTTTAATGTTTTTTTTTCCCTGGGGATGGGGACAGATGTTGGAGCACTTGCAAAATAAAGCACCTAGGCTGCTTACAAACGTAAAAAAAATAAATTAAAAAATGGAGCTTTACTTTAAGCTCCATGTGCCCCTATGCTAAGTCCAGCACATACCTGGAAGAGGCATCACAGTAGTTGGACCCAGCTTGCCCAACCTCTGTATAGATCTGATGCTTCAGCAAGGCTTTTTTGATGTTGAATGCAAAAAAGCCCCACTGAAGTGTGTGATCTATATAGACGCTGCAGAGCCAGGTCAAACTAATGCGTTGCCTCTTCAGTAAAGCATGGGTTTTTTTTTTTTTTTTTTTTTTTTCCATGTCTGTTGACAGTCCTGTAGTTCATGAGTTATGCTGGTGTAGGGCTAGAGTAATTCTAATGGTCCCAATCACATCTTGGACTATAATGGTATAGCTGAGAGCTAAATTGGCTCTTTTTACAACTTGGTGGGTATTTTTTTTTTTTTTTATTACATTGATTCTGTTCTAGCAATACTAGAGATGTTGGTCTGTGATGCTTTCCACTGGATTTTTCACTGTGTGGTGCATTGAATGATTTCTTTCATATGTCCTTTCATATGAGGTTCTCAAAGTGCTTCACAAATATTGATTCATAAGCCTCATAGCACCCCAGGTTGCATTGTCACCATCACAAATGGGGATATTTTTGCACCAAATGATTCTGAAGCTTTCCCAAGGTCATACAGTGAATCTGTGGTAGAGGTGGGAACCATATATATGTCAGGAATCAGTCATTAGAAGTACTCCTTCCCTAGCAGACCATCCTTACTATTGCTTTGCTTATAAATACATTTTAAAAAAGGATGCACAGTAATTTTGATGAGCTTGAAACAACTCCTACTTCATACTGAAGGAAGCCCCCTTCCTAAGTAAAGCACTTGCTGATGGACTGCGTAGTGCCCATGCAGCTCACTACAGTAAATGCAGTGATGCAGAGACACCCAGCTAGAAAGTCAAGTCACCATGTGGGTGGTCTCCTAATTTTGGGCTTGGCAACTTTTTACTAAGGGAGGGTTGCCTCTTGCAACTTAGGCATTGCCATGGGTAGTCGGTCCCTGGCTGCCACTCCAGCCACCTGTGTTCCTTTTCTCCCCCTCCACTTCTCTCAAATCCTTGTGGTGAGCAAGGATTTGGAGCGGCTAATTTGACAGTGATAGTGAGCCCAGGCTATAGTGGGGTTGAGGGGGTATGTAAGAATAGCCTTCCTGTGCAGAGCTCAGATGGCTGGAGTGGCAGCTGGGATCAGGTGGTTGTTGGCAAAATGCGGGCTGGATTAGCCAGAAGCAGGGAATCAGCCAGTTGTCCTTAAAACACAAGCCAGATCATACTTTTACAGGCTGGATCCAGCTAGTGGCCCATAGGTTGACATCCTCTCTGCGGTCTAGATGATGACAGGGAGACTGACCAGCATGCATAATACTGTTCGAGTACTTCAGTGTTAAGTTTGCACTACAGGCTTTTTGAAAAGATTGTATCTTTTTATACACTATAGCTTTCTCATGACCTAACCCGTTTAAAGGAGCACTATGAGAAAAAGATGAAAGATTTGATGGCAAACACTGTGGGAGCAGTAGAGATTCAGCAACTAAAGCAAAAACATGAGCTGAAGGTAGTGTAGTTAATTTTTGTAACAAGCTACATATTAAATTATTGTTTTTCAAGCACGGACAATGTTATCTTTCTTTTTAAACAGAAGGTTGAATAGAAAAAATAGACAATAACTTTCTATCTAATTATTTCTGTGTGTGCTGGATTATTGTACAGTTTGTCTTAAAAAGAACATTGTCAAGGACTTTTATAGTGCCTGTTCTCTGGAACACTTTTCAGAGTATCAAATAAGACATTATCTTTCCTTAATGACTGAGGCATCTTCCATTCTGACTCATTACTGCAGACCCTGGTGAAGCCCCATTTGACATCCATGAGATCAACCTGGGCATAAGGGTCTGCCTGCACTGATCAGATTTCAGGATCAAGTGTCTTGAATAGAGCCAGAAAGGTTGTTTTTTTTTGTTTGTTTGTTTGTTTTTTTTATAACAGCTTGAGCTTAAATACTGAAATTGCCTTATCTCAGCAAGATACCTTTTTGTTTGTGCCCTAGTTTAATTTATGTTGTCAGCACAGTTCTGACAGCAGCACTAATTTTTTGCTGTGGCTGCATTTAGTAAAGGGAGGGCACGGAGTCGGCTTTCTTTTTTCTTTTTAATGGAATATGACTAGCGCAGGGGTTGTCAGCAGGGGGTATGTGTACCCCTGGGGGAACTTGGACCGATCCTAGGGGATACGCATGGGTGAGCAGGGACAGAGCGCTGCTGCATCCCAGGAGCAGTGCTGGGGCGAGGTGAGGGTAGCGGCGCCTCTCTGCGGTGTGGGAAAGCCTGCACGCGGTGGCTGATGCTACCACACACCAGTCCGGTGAGCTTTCCCACCCCACCCCCCCACTAGCCCTGCTCCTGGCAGGTGGTGGCACTCCATCCCTGCCCACCCACATGCTGTCCCCACCTCCCTGCTCCATGTCTGGCCATGCACTGCCCGCTTCCCTGGCTTGGCATCTGGCCATATGCTGCCCCCCACCTCCTGGTGTTTGGTCATGCCTCTCCCACTCAGCGCCTGGCCACCAGGGGTGCTTAGACTAAAAAAGGTTGAAAACCCCTGGACTGACGAGTATGCATCTTGGGCTTACACAAATGGTGCACTTTTTATATGATGCGTAAAATATAGCATAACAGTTTTTTAAAAAAAATATAGGCCTTATTAAACTTTTCTTATTTTTAAGAGTGTTTATTGGAGAATGTAATTCATTAGAACTGTATCAAGAAGGCACTCTTCAGATCAGATTATGTATCGTATCAAATTAGCAATTTCCATTTGAAGATGAACAAGAGCCAGATATCAGGTTCCCAGCACTAACCGTGTGTGACCTGTTCCCAGCACTTACCATCCTGGATAGCTAAGTATTATATTAAGCTTAAGTCCTGAGATTTTACGCTGACTCAAAAGGTTTAAGTTTTTGTAGAATTTCTGCCGTCTCAGATTTGCTTCCAAAATAGATCCAGAAAACTGACATTCTTACTAGGATTTTATTCCCCCCACCCCCAAAAAAAGGCGGAGGAAAAAAGCTCATATTTAAGGTCCAACCTCTGTTACTAGATACTAGATTACTGTGTTCTCTAAGACGATGGCCATATTCAGCCCTGAATTACTTGACAATGTTCTTTAAAGATTAATGTTTTTAAAGCAGCATTCTGCTACAGTATGTTCTGTTTTACTTTTATTATTCACTGAATGTGTAGAATGTATTTTTTGCTCTTTTGCAGATGCAAAAACTCATGAGGGCTGCTAGAGAAGGTACCAAAGATGGACTTGAAAAGACTAAAGCAGCTGTGAAGAAGGGTCGTTCATTCATTAGGACCAAATCCTTTATTTCTCAAGGTGTGTACTGAATGGGTTTTATTAAAGTTACTCTTTAAAAGTTGATTGTTAGGTGACTGTATGATATGCTCTAGCTCTGGATGTAGCTGGGATGCACCTTTGAGAGACGGTTCCAGGGTGCTTCCCCACCTTGCCTATTCCATAGAATGGGTAAGCCTGTATGGTCAAATACTCTTGCATCATAAGTATTGCAGACAACAAATTGTTTGTAAAACAGTCTTTTAAAAAGGATATATTATAAAAAAAACAAAAAACAAGAGCAAGCATAAGAAATCAGAATAAACAAACAAAATACCGGAAGAGTAACCTGTAGACCTTAAATCCAAGGATGCAGTCCTTAGCCAGCTTCCGCAGGTTCAAAAGCAATTTCTCCCTCTGACCTCGTTGTCAGAGCTTTCTGCAGTTTCTCCTGTCAGCTTCTTTACTCAGCCTAAGGGACTCCTGTACGTTGAAACACTAAAGACAAATCTGTGTTCTCAAAACATACTTAAGTACAGCTACCTCTTTGGCTATTCACGTAAGTCACCTATTGGATTCCAAGCTGGGGAGCTCATGTTATGCCAGTAACTTCCTGCTCTGCAGAAGTGTGCATTTTCCAGACAAAAAAAACAAAAAACAAAAAAACAAAAACAAAAAAACCAGGAACATTTTGTAAAGACCAGGAGGACATGTTCACCCTTTCAGACATGGAAATTCAGTAATCCAATATTCTGTCTTCCCTCCCACCAATAGTTTGACTAACTAGATTTCAAACTTCTTTTAAAATGTAATTTTAAGGGATACAATAAACAACTCAAGTCAAAAGTTAATTCTAAGCCACTTATTGTTTTTCATCTCAGTGCCAAGAAACTCATTGTTTAATATGTGAAAGTAATTATTATATTGTGCAGTTCTGACCCTATTGTAACATATAAGAAATACATTTTATATTGGATACCACAAGGCACAAGAGCAATAAGCCAAAATAGAGCTTGATATTACCTTTACATAGAGACTACATGTCATATTAGTAAAACAAGCTCAAGAAATCATGTAAGACACTCTGCAAAACACCAGGTTGTATCAGGTGTCTTAGCCTGTTGCTTATTACCAATAGGGTTGTGGGTATATGAAATCAAATTTGTGTTGAAAGCATACTTGACAGTTTGGGGTCTAGCAGATCTATGATTGTTTTAAGATTTTGGATGTAACCATGAGAACCTAGGAAATCCTGGAATACTGAGATAGGCTTTTGGAATATAAAACTTCCATAGCCATGACAATTTTTTTTTTTTTTTTTTTTTTTTTTTTTAAAACATGGAGCAGTGACACCTCAATGTTCATATGCTGTAGGGCCAATGGTAACATGGGAATTATGGTAAAGGACTGTTTTCCCACTTCTATCCTTCTAGAAACTCCAGAATGTCAGTCAGCTGCTGAAGAAACTGAAAAAATCTACACCTTAAACTAGCTGTTATGCCTTAAATTCTCTGTGCAACTGCAGGCACTGAGGACTCTTAAATAATCAGCAATAGCCCTTGATGTTTTTTGTATTAAACACAGAAGTAAACTGTCTCACCTCATTGTTTGATAATTTGATGAAAGCTGACTTTCATTGTATTGGATGGTGAGAGAGAAACACTGAAGTCTTGCAGTACCACTACCATCCAAGATGTAACAAGCCAGTACTGGGACGGCAGATTGATTCTTTACTTTAGTAAGGCTTTTGATACAGTCTACCACAACATTCTCCCAAGCAAGCTAAGGAAGTACAGGTTGGATGAATGAACTTTAACACAGATGGAAAACTAGCTGGATCATCAGGCTCAGAGGGTAGTAGTCAATGGCTTGATGTCTAGTTGTCAGCCAGGATCAAGTGGAGTGCCCCATGGGTCAATCATGGGGCTGGTTTTATTCAGTGTTTTCACCAGTAACCTGGAAGATGGAGTGTACCCTCAGCAAGTTTGTAGATGACACCAAGCTGAGGGGAGTAGTAGACATGCTGGAGGGTAGGGCTGGGATTCAAAGTGAACTTGACAAATTGGAGAATTAGACCAAAAGAAATCTCATGAGGTTCAATAAAGAGAAATGCAAAGTCTTGCACTTTGGATGGAACAACCCTATATACCAGTACAGGCTGGGGACTGACTGGCTAAGCAGCAGTTCTGCAGAAAAGGACCTGGAGGTTACAGTGGACACTAAGCTGAATATGAGCAAACAGCCCTTGTTGTGAAGAAGGCTAACAGCATACCACACTGCATTGGTAGGAGTGTTTTCATCAGATCAAGGGAAGTGATTTTTTTTCCCTTCTCTTCAGCACTGGTGAGGCCACATCTAGAGTACTGTGTTCAGTTATGGGCCCCCCACTACAGAAAGGATGTAGACAAATTGGAGAGTCCAGCAGAGGGCATCAGAAATGGTTAGGGGGTGGGGGCACATGACTTACGAGAAGAGGCTGAGGGAACCTGGGTTTATTTAGTCTGGAGAAGAGAAGACTGAGAGGAGATTTAATAGTAGTCTTCAGTTATCTGATACGTGGTTCCAAAGAGGATGGAGCAGATTGTTCTCAGTAATAGTAGATAACAAGGACTCTGCTTCAACAAGGGAGGTTTAGGTTAGATATTAGGAAAAAACTCTCTCACTAGGAGGGTAATAAAACACTGGAACAGGTTACACAGAGAGATCTCTACCCTTGGAGGTTTCTAAGACCTGGCTAGTCAAAGCCCTGGCTGGGGTGATCTACTTGGAGCTGGTCCTGCTTTGAGTAGGTGGTTGGACTAGATGACCGGAGATCCCTTCCAACCCGCATTTTCTATGATTCTGCAAGGGGGAAGAGGGGAATCTCTTGTGCCATTTGAGGGTGTGTTGAGCAGTCATTTGAACACTGATTTTCAATGGTAAAGAAAACACTGAGCTGGAGATGCAGTCTGTGGAGGAAAGGTGCAGGGTTTGGATGTGGGTGATATGAGAGTGGAGCAACTACCTTTAGGCAGTGCCAAGGGCTCATGCCCCTCTCGCCCACCCATTGTTATGCTACTGACCATTACATCTTAGAGGAAAACTTAGGATCTTTGAGGGAAACTAACAGAGACAAAGACAAAGCTGTACTCGGCAGCAGACCATCAAGATATATTTTGGAACGGGAATATCTTCATGAATTCAAGTGTATCCTTATCCAGAGTAAGTTCTGGGAGCTAGTCTGTCGCATCACTCAAGGTGCCAGAAAAGAATTGTTACAGTTGCAAGGAAGGAAAGACTGATGTAGACACGGTAGTGTCCTTGTGTGGACACTAAATGGTTCCTGAACATTGGCATTTCAGTACTATCGCAATGGCAGAGGACATGCACAAGCTTCCTTGCTTATAAAAGTAAAACTTTGCTCTGCATCCATATTTATTGGAAAGAAAGATTTGCTATTTGGCCTTTGTCAGGATATCTTGAATACATTGTACTTGGATCTCTTAGGGCTATGTTAGCTCTGTACTAGGGCATTCCCATGTGTGGACTGTTTGAGGCCTCAGTCTGCTACCTAGTCAGCAGGGAACTGGTAAAGAATTGACTGGTTTTTCAGATTCCTTACGTGTTTACATAGATCTCATTATCTAAAATACTTTAAGAATTTGCTTTTTCTAAGACCTCCTTGCTTATACTTTGCTTTCTGTACCATTGCTTTACTAATACCTGTCTGTATACTGCCACCTATCACTGTATTTTCTAAGTGCTTCTTACATAAAATCAGTAGTAATAGCAAAGCATATAGGGAGTTTCAGCCTTCTTCCATTTTAAGAGCGGGGAAAAAATTGCTAGAATTCTGTTTTGGTTAGTTGATTTACTTAGGTTTATTTATTTCCTGGAACTGTGGTAGAAAGTATTTTTCTGAAGAGGGAGATTTTAAAGCATTTTTAAAAGGTTCAGATGGTAGATTCACTAAATTTCCTGGAAGTTTGTTGCATAACTGGATCCTCTTGAGCCAGACCTGCTCTGTTTCCAGATGTTATATGCTGTATGTTGGGCTGAGAAGTAGACCTACTATTTGTACTTTTTGTTTTCCAGAATACTCTCACACTTACTATACCATTAACATGCCTCCATGGCCCCCTCTACATGTTACAGGTATCACACAATTAGCTAGTTAATTGTACAATTATCTTAAGACAAGCTACACATGCAAAGTCACTATCAAGCCATAAAAAAACTCCAACAAGCTATAAAGGTAGACCTCTAAAATGTGTACTAACTTTATAGCTGGTTGCTATTGAGCTTTAATTGGCATGTGTAGCAGGGGTGCACTGTGCCCATTTGGGACTGCAAGTCTTGCAACTGCTGGGGACTTAAGCCTGCTCTGTAGATCCTGGTAGCACCCCGCAGCTGCTGGGTCTCAGCATCCCACAGCTGCAGATGCTGGATTGCCACAGCATGCTTCCCAGTGTCTGGACCTAGCTGAGTCTTGGCAGCCACAGGGTGTGGCTGTGATCATCCCACTCTCCCAGTCATGGGGGTGCATGGCATGAGGGGGCTCCAAGCTTCGAGAGCTTGCTTCTTGCTGGTGCAGGGGGACCGCAAGATCGGGCCTCCCCTGCACTAACATTAAGGCACAATGGGATCTGATTTATGAATAGCACATAAGATTCCATTGGGCTTATACCTGCACATGTGGAGGGTGTCTGTCAGGGTAACACCACCAGCAACCCTGGTATTGTCACTGATGGAGCTGCATTTGTATATTACTGGCACCTTCCTTTTACATAGAATCATGAGTTCATGAGAGTTCAAATTATATATATTTATATACTTATATATAAACTGACACTTTAATTATTTATAGATCATAGATCACCCTGTCTGGAAGAAGATGAATTACATTTATTCATTGATGTAGACTGTATGCATACAGAAGCAATTATGACTCCTATGCCTGAAGGATTATCACAGCAACAGGTACGTGGGTTCTGGAATCTGGACTTGTGTCTGTTTCTTTCCCCCGTCACTTCAGTACTAATAGTATTCAGTTTATTCCTTTTGGATTTGGGTTGAAATTTAAGATGAATTAGGATATGTGATAAAATATAGGAAATATTAAAAATTAAAGTTAAATTAAAATGAATAGCTTTGAATGAAATACACATGTGTGTGTCCTAAGAGTAGGGCTGGGGCAGAGGGTGGGGGGAGGGCAGGGAATTGGGGGTATGCAAAACATTGCTGTTGGATGAAGAGATATTACCAGTGCTCCTGTTTCTCCATTTTAAGTTTAGAGTATTGGCTGCACCATTGACACTTCTCCTGTTTTGGAAAAATATAGTAATTATGTGCAGCACTGTAAAAGAGAGATATTGCTATTTCTGGCTGAAATGCTCTGGCTGTTGTGTGCTATGAAGACCAGTTAAACAAAGCCTTGTAAATGAACAGACTGGTTAGAAGTATGCTTTACTATCTAAGAAAATACACTCTCTGAAATGAATAGTTTTGGAAGCCTCTTTGTTGCAAGAAAATGAGCTACTTTTGGAGATGCTAAGCACTCTTAATTCCTGTTGTAGTCCATTCCTGAGCTGGTCAGCACCATGAAAGAATGAACACCCAGCACTTAAAGTCAGAGCTAACTGGAATAACTTGTTCAAAGTTAAGCTTAATTCCTAGAAAGTCAAGAAAGTCACCAGCTGGTGGTCTAAGGCTGTGTTTTCTACTTGTAACAGAGTGTTTAATATAATAGGGCTCTGTATCTTAATCAGGACCCTTTGACACCAATACACATTATAAATATCTGTCCAGTATCATACAGTTTCACTTTAAGAAACCCAGTAGGCCTCCATCATCAACCCAAATTCTTCCTGCTTTATAAAAATAGGATGGAGATTCTCAGTACTGTTTCTGTCTTTTTAGATATCCAAATCCAACAGAATGGTCTTTATTTGTTGTAAATTATAATTGGTGTCTATGTAATACCAAGAGAAAGATATCTGTGTATACTAAAAAGTAGAATTTAAGTTCATTTTGGTGTATTTGGATGTCAGTATTACATGATCTCACCTTTTCAGTGCTTGTACAGAAAGGTTTTTACTCCATAGAAGGAAAGTGGCAAAGATGATTTCTATATTCACATCTCTATAAGCAAGTGCATAGCCCACACTGAGCTGGCTGAGGAAATTCATGCTCAATTCAGCTTGATTTGGCAGAGGAAATTTGATGAGTGACCTGAGGAATATAGAAGCAGGCAGGTGGAAGCTGGCAGTTGCACGCTGCCAGAGGAGATAAGAAACTAACAAGAAACTAATCCTTGTATAGTGGGAGCCCTTTCTCTGGAAAAAGGAGTATTAAAATTTTCTGGGGACTATCTGCTGGTGGATAAATATAAGGGGAAGTGTGGCCTCCAATTCAAAGGAACCTTTCCCCCCCTCCCCTTGTGACAAGGGAAATAAGGATAATATTAATGCCTTCAAAGTCTTGATTATGTGGATATCAAGAAGAAATTTATATGGTCCAGATGTAAATGAATGGTCCCATAACTTAAAAAAAGGAATAGTCTGGAATAAAACACTGGAAGTGTCATTAGTGAGGGGAAGTAAGGCTTGTATCATTCTTTTGGCCATTGTATTCTTTTGCTTAGGTTATTATATTCATTGTGTATCATGCATGTGTGTGTTATGGCATTTCTTTGTGAATAAAAAATGAAGCAATATATAGGCTCTTGGTAATATTCTAAGCATGTGCTAGTTATACCATGTGCAAGGGGCAAGGATTATTTTGAATTATTTCTTTTATTGGACCAACTGTATGCTTCACATTGGCTGGATACTAGTAACCAAGGCCTGAACACCTGTATAGATTTTAGAGTACACTGTAATATACCCAATTCCTGAACTTCTTCCTACATACTACAGGTGATAATCACCCTCCTCCCTTTTGATAGGTTTTGATCTCCCAGTAATCAAGTTTCTTTTCTTCTCCTAATTGTCTGTGTGCTACAGCTGAGAATTTCTTCCAATTTTTCAGCTCTCCCCACACTTCTTAGTGGGTAGAGCTGAATTGTGCTTGCTTCCCTCCTCAGACCCCATGTGTAGCATGCCTTGCATTGAAAGTTTCTCAAGCTTTATCCCAACCATACAGTTAGTCCAATAAAAGGTAACACCTAAAAAAAAAATCCTTGCCTCGTGTAGTTCCTAGACCATCACAACTACAACATCACTCCAATGCTGCTATTATACCACACTTCTCTTTGTGAATATGCAATTGTCAGCCGCTAGGTGGCACAATAGATACTGTTTAAAACTCGTTCCTGCTTGACTATGTCTATTTTATGTACAACATCCTTCTGTGAGTCTGGAAATGCAGGATGATGGAATTACTTAGTTTCAATTAGTTTTAGTTCACTAATCACAGTATTCTGTTACAGTATTTTAAGGGATAAAAGACCTAGTTCTCCCATCTTGCTATTGTAGCAAAAATGTTAGTAGAATGGATTTCTGCATTACACAAATAAAGTAGACCTGTGCATAACACAAAGAATGATGTGTAACAGGAGGGACGGCAGGGTCACCGTGCTAGCCCCTGTCGCCTCCTCTACTGTGCCAAGCTTTGGACTTGCACCCTCCTATTCTCGCCCGCCACAACTTTGATGATATCTGTGTTTTTTATAGAGAGGCTACCTCTCTTCCACTTGGCCACAGTTTTCCTGCTCCAGGTGTTCTGTATCTCTAAGCCTTAGGGGCCTTCTCTGTACACCATCCTTCTTACTAGGGCCTTCTCCATATTGCTGCCCCTCTCACTGGGGCTCTTCCTTCTGCAAGGCTGCCCCCTCTCACAGGCTCTTCTCTGGAGCTGGGGTTTGTACCCCTGAACTCTGTGCCCTCACTGGGGCTGGGGTCCTCACTCTACCATGAGTCCTCCTCCATCCCCTTATAGCCTCTCCCAACCCACCGGTGATAAACAACCTGCAACAAACACAGGCCCCTGGGCTACAAAGCAAACATAAGCATCCAGTTAAATTGTGCTCAGGCTTACCAGGGTTCTCGGTCACCCAGTGGTGACCAACTCTGCTCTGGCATCTCAGCTCCGCTTCTCTTTTCTTTCTGGCAGGGAGCTCCTTCTGCCTTGGCTGCTGGTAGGGAACCCCCTGCCTGGCCTCCTGCCTGTGGTTTATATAGGCCAGGCCCTGCCCCTTCTTTCAGCCCGCTAGGCAGGTATAACCCATTAGCCCCCTTTTGTTGCCTTAGCGACCGGCACCTGACAAGCCTTCCTGGCTTTCCTAGTAGCAGGCACCTTAGTGTCCTGCTACAATATGCAAGCAGTATTATGTCTTTTATTATACGTAGTAAAAGCTACAAAACATAGAAAGCACAATATGCTCTGGAAGAAGGTTAAATGAAAGTAATATCTCATAAAACTCATAGTTCCATCAAATTGTACATGAATGAATAAGATTTTTTTTCCTTCTTGTAAACTAATACTTTCAAGATACCTGGAACAGAACATTGACCTATTTCAATACTTTTTCACTGGTAAACTTTTGTACTTTCAAGACCCCATCAGGAGCTTTTATCCATTTAAATTAGTCTTAGTATGTTCCTAAAATTTTAAAGAGTAAAATGTGACACTTGGAGGCTGATGCTGAGAAGAGGACACCTAAGCTAAGTACATTGAGTGAAAAATCCCAAGGCTGAATTGATTCAATCTTTGCAGGTTAGTCTGAGCTGCATAGATTGAACCAATAAACAAGTGAACAGACGTTCACTTTTGATTTTGGAAATGCAGCCACATGCCTGCAGTAGAAGCAGTCTTTGGGCCAAGGCTCACCTGCCCACCCTGTGAGGAGGGGCTTGCAGGGGAGGTGCAAAGCATCATGGGATGCTGGGGGACTATGAGTTAACTAGAATCTGGAGGGGATCTGAGACAGAAGTAGAAATACCAATTTAAACCTAGATCAGTTCAGTCTGATACTGCATCTGTCCAGGTTTATCTTTAACTGATTTTGGCCATTTTAAAAGTGGCTTATGTATGCTTCTGTTCTGAACTTGTTGCGTTACAGCTTTGAACTAGTTTTGGATCATTTACACTGGTTAATGTGTAAATTCTGTTTCTAGCCCTAGGGCACAATCTTATTCCGCCTGTAAGGCACCTAAGGATTTAGGTGCCTAAGCGTGGTCCTGTTTAACCATGCCAGAGTCCCTGATACTCGTTATCATAAAGATAAAGTTCCAAAAAAGCAGTGAACTAGAGGAAGATCTATCCACTGTTTTGATTATTTTCTTCAATGACCTGAGAGGCGGAATAGGTTCACACTTACAAATATAATGGGTGAAATCGCATCTGACTCAAAACTTCTGTCCGTATATCAAGAAATGAAGGTTTCTGTTTTCACCTGTGCTTAGAATAGAAGTTTGCCATACATACATTTGAAATAGGACCCAAATATAAACTTATAACATGTGACAATCAATAAATAAAAGATATATTTAATGGTTATATAAGGCACACACTATTAAAGAGTAATTACTTTAAGATTGACAGTACATTTCCTGAATTTATGTAAGGTTACAGAATGTATTTTATTATAGTTTCACTCGGGTATTCTTGTTGAAATTTATCTCAATACAGGAGTTATTACCCTAATAACTTTATGGTTAACCCTTAATGTGATTCATTCATTGCGTCTAAGAATCTCAATTCTATTTTCCTTGTAAATATAAAGGGAACAAGGGCTAACATTTTTATCTAAGTTAAGTGATTTGTCTGGGTTAACAAAAAGAAAAGGTATCAAATACCAAATGTCTATAGGATCTCTAGCAGTTATAATAAATCATTAAGTAAGTCTTGGAAATGAGGGAGGTAGTTAGCTACTTAAAGTTTTAGATGTATTTTTTTTATATCTTTAAATAGGTTGTGAGAAGATACATTTTGGGCTCTGTGGTTGACAGTGAGAAGAATTATGTGGATGCTCTCAAAAGAATTCTAGAGGTACCTGAATATCTCTTGGCCTTTTATAGTTTGGAAAGTCATTAGCTATATTGCAAGTACCCTTGGAGAGGCATCAGATCCAGTATGTTTTCTTTTAAGTGTTAGTAAGATCTTACTAGCTTTTACTTCGTGTTAAAAGTATGTTTGTATAAATCTGCTTTCACTCTGCAGCAATATGAGAAGCCCCTATCAGAAATGGAACCAAAATTACTGAGTGAAAGGAAACTCAAAATGGTCTTTTATCGAATCAAAGAAATTCTTCAGTGCCATTCAATGTTTCAGATAGCACTGGCCAGTCGGGTGTCTGACTGGGATTCTGTTGAAATGATTGGAGATGTCTTTGTTGCTTCAGTAAGTAAATGCATGTTAATGGATACATGGGGAGAAAAACTTTAAAAGATTATTTCTCTCTCTCTCTGTCTGACTCTCCCTCTTCCTCACCCTTCCTTTACCTCTCTTCCCACCCCTCTTCCAACCAGTTTGGGTGTCCTATTATGGTTTCATGGTTATCATTGCCATTGGCTATTGTCATAGCACATGCATCCATTAGGGTAAGTCTGTGACACAAATGGACCAACAGATTTCTTCCATATGAAATTCACAACAGTTATGTCTTCAAATTGTTGGACTTAACACACTTTAAGACCTGTCTGTATGTTGCATCAGAGTTTTTTTACCCCAGTAATAAGGTCTTCATAGGTTAATGATACCTAGCCCTTCCTGTGAGCACTTTGCTTCTTACAAGACCACATCCTTAGCTGACAAAATCCATGTAAGTGTGTCTTCAGGTGGATTTCTTTTAACAACTAAGGTTTGTCTTTTTCTCCGTTTCAGTTTTCTAAATCGATGGTGCTAGATGCTTATAGTGAATATGTAAATAATTTCAGTACAGCAGTGGGGATTCTCAAGAAAACATGTGCCACTAAGCCTGCCTTTCTAGATTTTTTAAAGGTGAGTATATTGAAAAGTTTAAACCGTGGGTCAGAGG
>NW_005842152.1:1957881-1961741 GCF_000455745.1 Alligator sinensis | reverse complement strand
AAGATTTCTCCAAATGAGGCCGTCTAGAATATAATTAGTGAAGTTGGCGTTCAGATTTTAGCACAAAAAACGCAACACAAACCACAAACCACCCAGATAACATTTTCCAGGGTTGGTACTCAAAATTAAGGAGTCATAGCCAGCTTTTTGTTGGTACTCACTGATATCAGGGGGATTTTTGCCTCCATTAGGCCTGCAGTCTGAGGGCTATAATCTTCAGTTCTGACCAAACAAAATGAGGTTCTTGAGGGTCAGAGCTCCAGGGCTCATGCAGTTTCAAAACTGAGCATTAGAGCTGGTTAGCATTCTTTGCCTTGTTTTGGTATTATATTGGTGGCTTCTTCCTTGGTTACGTTTAAATATAAACTGTTCAACATTTTGAAATTTAATGCAAAAAACGGAACCTTTTTCAAAAAGAAAAAAATATCCATGAAATCGCCATTTTTTTCAGCTAGCAGTCATAAGAGCCATATAGAGAATTCTAAGATTTTCCTTCTGAATGTAGAGAGAACTGACTAAATAACTCCTTTCCATTGGTCTCCTTTGATGTTAAGTAAAGACGCTTATGCTTAAGTAGCCTTGAGATTATGACAATGTACCCAGGCTGCTTTTTAAAATACAGATGCATCAAACATAGATATTTACTACTAGATAATCTGGCAAGACATAGAACAACCTTAGTAGAAAATAATGAACTAGTTACTGATTTATTTACAAGATTAAAATCAAAACCCAGAAAGAAGCCCATGGAACTTTTATGGTTAAAAGTTAAGTACATTCTTAAAATTAAAAAGTAGAAATGTCTTGTATTCCCATTTCAGGTTAATGTGGCATTGCTGATGTTTCATCCTATTTCCCTTGTTGTTTTGGGAGGCACTTTTCAGTTTGTTAACTTGCCATAGTTTTCATGGTGAGATTTTTTTTAATCATAGGAGGCAAACAAATTTTTCTAAATAAAAAACTGGGTGGTGGTTGCTTGGTTCTTGTTATGATGGACATCAGTGATACAGGAAATTCTGGCAAACATTTTCATCTTCCAAAAGTTAATGATAGACCTCTACTAACATGAGCAAATGGTGCAACTTTCTTATTACAGCAATGCCAGGAGTCAAGCCCTGATCGAATCACACTCTATGGGTTAATGATGAAACCCATACAGCGCTTCCCACAATTCATTCTTTTGCTTCAGGTGAGAACTGTTCCTTTTGTATTCTGTCAATACTCAAGCTCTGCTGGGATTATGTAGGATCAATGGTGTGCTAAAGCAGCACATGGAAGTAGGAGCTATTCTTGACTTCGGGGAACACATATGAATGCAAATTTTAAGTGTGCAAGTATAGTTTCCAAATCCGGGTGCAGTGTTAACCAGTAGATGTATTGCAGGAACAGGTTACTAGTGTGAAGGCCTGGGCAGATGATTCATTTAAACCAGAGCAACTGGCTGTTACATGAAGGAGCAGACAGTGTAAATCCAATGTTTATCTATCATTCAACTGTGGGAATTTTGTCCCCTGAAAGAATCACTGCAGGTGTTGTCTGTCCACAGACTACTGTATGCTTAAGGCAAATAAGTTGTCATTTGCTCCCCAGGACCTTGCAATAATATGCTATGTTGACTGTGGCTGCTGTTACTTTGCACAATTAACCTGACATAACTGCTTGTCTACTTGCTCCTGGTCTTGCTATTATTTACATTGGTGTGCAAAACCAATATAAATTATGCCAACATAAATATGTTATCTGTAAAGTTTTGGATGCTTTACTTTTGCAGGTAAATAAATAGATCTTTAGATATTCTTTATGTACAAAAGCTTTTGTCACGAATTAAAATACCTATGGGTTGCAGTTCTCATTTTAAAGGCAGGCTATACCACATTCAGATAAAGGACCAGTTGTTCTATGAGGGTGAATGTGAGAGAGCTTGCGAGTCATCGCGCAGTGAAGCTGAAGGTCTTTCTGTATAGCTCTGAATTATTGTTCTTTTTTTGGTTGTAATTTCTAAGACCCCACCTAAGAGCTGGTACCATTGTTCTAGTTGCTGTTAAAAAGGCATTTAAGAAAATGCAGTGCCTATACCCCTCCTTGGAGAATTTAGAATCTAAGAACATAATCCAGATGAGAATTAATGGCTAGGTATATATACGTAGGTAAGTGAGGAAGAATATAGACAGGTGTCTAATGGGATTTTCCAAATGGCCTAGGCATTGTGAGAGTTAATGTCTGAATACATTGAAAATATTAATAAGCATGTATAGCTTAACATTTTTAGGCACCGAATACAGACCTGACTTTTCACCACATACCTAAATGAAACTATTTATCAGCTTACCTTTAAGCGCTTGGCGGGGCCTGGGGGCAAAAGAAACAAAAACAAATGGAGTAAGAAGCAGATTATACCATATAATACCACATGATGGACACAGATCATGTTAGTTCCAGGTTCCTTTTTCCTCTAAAGTTGTAGTGGAGAAGCTAATATCACAATATACACAGCATTTACATACTTCATAAATTTCTATATGCATACTTTATTGCATGTGATTTCTTTTTAACCTTTAACCAAATATCTGCACAACATAGCTGCCATGGTTATGTAGCAAGCTTTCTTTCCTTTCTTATCTCTCTCTGAGTGAAATTAGATGTTGCAGTTTGCAAGTGCCAAGTGTAAGAAGTGTTAGCTGGTGTTAAGGTTATTATGAGCTAATGATCAGTGGCATGTTATGGGTTAATACCCTCTCAAATGTACAATACTCACTAGCCCTCTAATGGCAAGTCTAAGCAGAGGCATGTTTGGCCTGGCTGTCCCTGCTCTAGAGCAGGGAGGAGAGCAGTGTGCCTGGAGGCACAGCAGCATGGCAGGAGGTGGAAAAATATAGATGTGGGGCATGGGGGTTTTATGTAAAAGTTAGTTATTTAAAAACCGTTTGTTTGATTGAAATGAAATGAGATAAAAAAAATTAAGGACTCTAAACACACGTGGTTCAATAAATTACAGGTGGTGGGAGAGGCCCAGGCCCCCCAAGCAGCCACCCCCTTTGGCTTGAGGCTGGGCAGGCCAGAATAGGCTGCAAGGAGGGGAGGCTATCCAGTAGGGGGTTGGCATAGGTCTGGTGGTGGGCACTACAAGAGGAGGTCTCAGGAGCCCATCCACAGTTCTCTGGTGCCCCAAGCATCTCACAGCCCACAATGCTGGTTGGTTGAATGCCAGTCAGCTATTCCAGCCAGCTACTGAGCTTCCTGCTCTTTTGGGGAAGCTGGAGGCAGCTCTTGCCAGCAAACATTGGAGGTAGGGGGCTGTTGAGGAGGGAATTGGGGCTCATGATGCAGAATCCCACACTATTTGCTGGCTGACATCCCCTGCTCAACTCCCCAACACGGAATCAGGGCTCAAGTTTTGGCCAGGGCCAGTAGCACCTCCCTCTGGCAATCTTCCCAGCTACTCCTTCAACTTTTAAGGGTCAGTATCTTCCCTTGCAGCAGCTGGGTGGCTGCAGTTTTTCAGAGGAGCAGGTGGGGTAGGGGCATGCAGGGCAGGCTGCCTGGGGTCGGTGTGTGGACCACTGAAGACTGCCCCCCACCCCCTAGCCCTCTGTAGTTTCCTTCTGGGGTCCACCAGCTACTCTAGAGTTCAGGAGGGTGAAAAGTTTGTCCTTGGAGCAGGAGAGGGGGAAAGACTGGGAATGGTGCATCCCAGGATGCTTCGGGACTCTGTCACGGCAGGGTCCGTCAGGAGGGCCATGATCTCCTCGAGGTCCCTCGCTCAGTGTCAAGGCCGGCCCAAGACACCCTCTTATTCTCGCCTGCCACGTCTTGCTGGTAAATATAAGGTTGGGAGGCTGCCTATGACTCCCTGGGCACAG
>NW_005842152.1:1950685-1957609 GCF_000455745.1 Alligator sinensis | reverse complement strand
CTCAGGGACCCTCTAGCGGGTCTCCGGTCCTCTAGGCCAACCGCACAGCTACCCTCTTCGATCCCGGCTCACTGCACTGCTATCCCCTTTCTCCGGGGACCACCGCAGCACCTCACCTTTCTCCTGGGGCGTCATACTACTAACCCCTTCCATCAGGGTCCACCGCAGCACCCTGCCCCTATCCGAGGGCTGTTGCCGCACTAGCCTACGGCCGTGCTCGCTACGCCTGTCTTGGGCTTCTCAATATGGCGCTCCCCCTCTTCAGGGCTCGCTGTGCCCACCTTGGGCTTCTCAATAGTCCCCCCCCTTTCTCGGGGACTTGTTGGGCCCACGCTGGGCTCCTCTAGAGTGCGCTCCCCCTTTCTGGGGCTCGCCACGCCCACGCTAGGGCTTCCTAGCAGTGCCCCATTCTGGGGCTCGTCATGCCCGCGCTGGGGCCTCTCAAAGCCGCCCCGCTCCGGGGCTGGGGTCTACATACCCCGCACACAACCCGGAGTCTATGCTCCCCACCCACAACCCACTGGTTGCACTCCTCACTGCAAGCTGCACCTTCACTGGCACTGCGCCTTCACTGGCGCCGGGGTTCCCATACCACTGGGGTTCCCCCTACAAATACTGCGCCCTCCTGGCATCAGGGCCCCCCACACCTCTGGGGTACCTATGAGGCCTCCTCCAACCCCTACAGCCTCACCCAAACCTCCGGTGTAATATCAAAGCCGAACATAAACTCAAGCCTCCTGGCTATAACTCAAACATAAAGCCTCCTGGCTAAACCAGGGTGCTCAAACCTCTCAGAGCTGCCATCCTTCTCTCAGCTAGAGCAGTTCCTGCATTACTCACCTTCTAGCTCCAGGAGCTCCTGCCCCTCTGGCTGCTGGCAGAGAACTGCCAGCCTAGCCTCAGCCCTGGGCTTTATAAGGGCCAGGCCCTGCCTCCTACAGGCAGCTGGCTCTCCTTAGTTGCCCCGGCAACCCGCAGCTGTGCTCGTTACCCTGGCAACCCTCATCTGGGCTCGTTATGTCCTGCCAGGGCGCTCTCTCCCTGGCAGTTTCTACTCCCTAGGAGCAGGCACTGAGGTGCCCTGCGACAGACTCCAAATTGGTTGTTTTATGTCAGTGGAATGCTCAGAAATTCACTTAAAACTAGCTAAGTAACACCAATCGGTGATAATCCTCCAGTGAAGTGACATACGTTTAAGGTGTCTGAAAGGTGCTTAGCACTAGTTAATGAGCCTGAATGTGCAATCTTTCAAATTTTAAGCATTCTTAAGAGCTAAGTGCAAGGTGCAGTCTCACCATAAGTGCATCCCTTCAGGTGCTAAGCCTAGTTCTTTACCTGTCAGGTAAAATTTTGTAATTCCCACACATTGATGATGCTTCATGCTTGCCACTTGGGTTTAGCACCTGCAGTTCTTCCTGTCAAGCAATTGTAATCAGTCATGTATGGATTGTAACCCACATCCTTAACCAAAAGGAGGATTTTTTTGCACTAGGAGCAAACATTTATTACAAATGGATTTTAAAACAATCGTTCATTCTCATGTCCATCTTATTATCAGTTGATTGCTGGCCAAGCAGGCTAGCCTTCTTTAGATAACCCAGATTTCTCTGTCTTTGCATATATCCTTTAAATAACTTCCTACTTTTGAGAGAGTATTCCTTTTTAAACTATTGTAATTCTTTTGATTTTGTGGTTTACAGACCATTTCCTGTCCTGGCATTGTCTCTTAATAACTCTTGAGTGATTGCAGCAAATCGGCTTTCTTGAATCGTTCTGTTTTCTTCTAGCTTAGTTTTCTTTCCAGTTCCTTATTAAACTGATTCAATATATTCATCTACTGAGCATCTCAATAATGAAGCCAACATTCCACATTTACAGAGCAGCTCCAATTCTGTCACACTAGTTGTTATCAATTTCACATTTTGTTGTAGCTGTCACAGAAGGAAACTAGTTTGAGGATGACACCACACAAAGGGTAGAATAAAAAAAGCAGAGATGGTAATGGGAGAGAATTCACAAGTGAGCAGATAGGGCTAGCATTGTTGATGGAGTGGAATAGACAGGGAACAGTGGGGTAAGAAATAATCATACAGACATAGAGATGTGTAGAAATCATTGTCAAAGGAAAATATTCAATCCAAATAGTTCAAATGTACACCTTAAATTTGGAAAGAGTTGGAAATTATGGCAGTCTTTAGGAACAGATACTGTTTCTTCCTTTTCAGTGACAGTGAGAAGAACTGTCAACATGTTAGTGAGTTTATAATAATGAAATAAAGGTACACTACTAAATCCTTCATTTTCCTGGCCCTTTTGGAGACCACCCACTGAAAAGCCCTTTAGATCATTCAGTTTGTTCATATAAGTGAAACCAATATAAGTTGTAATATCAAATTCAAGAGGAGAGGTACAGTATTGTATTAAAAAACATTGAAAAAAATAGTATACAATAACAACAGTTACTAAATATAACATTATACTGAGCAGAGATACAGAGCTGTATTAAATAAAGCTTAAAAATAAAACAGTCTGTTAATGATATCAACAGTTACAAGTTAGAAAAAATGTTGCTGTTAAGACAACTGGTGGTATACTATAAATTGTTTTAGAATTGTCTAAAAAATATATTATATTATATTTGAGACTGTTTTATTACAATTGCATGTACGAATATATGTTAAAATCATATTAAAAGCATAAGATAATGAAGTTAGAAGGGACCTAAGGAAGTCATTTAATCCACCCTGCTTCTTAAGGAATAAACCAGCTTAGTCACATGTCTGTCTAACTTCTCTTAAAAATATCCAAGGATGAAGATTCTGCAACCTTTCTGGGTAACCTATTCCAATGCTTAACCACTCTCATAATAAATAAGTTCTTCCCAATACCTAACCTAAATTTTCCCTGCTACAGGTGAGATCATTCCTCTTACTCTGTCCATGGTTGCCACAGAGAATAGTTTATATTTATCTTCCTTATACCTGTGCCTCAGTTTTGGAGTGCTGTTATCAAATTCCTCCTCAGTCTTCTCCAGACTAAATAATCCTTATTCTTTCAGCCTATCCTCATAAGCCATGTTTCCTAGGCCTCTAATAATTGTTATCTATCTTTCCACTGGACATTTTTCTACATCTTTTTTGGAGTGCAGTGCCCAAAACTGATCACAGTACTCCAGTGAAGCCCCACCAGTGCTAAATAGAGCAGGAGAATTGCTTCTCTTGATTTACAATTAACATTCCTAATAATACAGCCAAGTATGTTGTTGGTCTCTTTTTTTTTTTTGCAACAAGAGCAAAATTCTGTTGGTCCATATTTAGCTTATGGTCCATTATGACCCCTAGGTCTTTTCTTTAGTACTGTACCCTAGCCAGTAATTCTTTAGTCTATACATGCGGTAGTTCTGTCCCATGAGCTCAACTGCTCAACAGTTCAGTGGGTAGAAATCTGGCTGCATGGTAGGACCCAAAGAGTTCTCATGAAGTGGCCAGTGGTGTCCCTTAGGGGTCTGTGTTTGGAGTGGTGCTTTTCAACATCTTTATCAATGATTTGGATGTGGGGGTGAGAAGCTTGTTGGCCAAGTTTGCAGACGACACCAAGTAATAGGGCAGCGTGGCCATGCTAGAAGATAGGTTGCAGATACAGGCAGACTGGACAGGCTGGAGAGTTGGGTGGACTGGAACCAGATGAAGTTCAACACTCAGAAGTGTAATGCGCTCTATCTGGGCGCAAACAATCCCCAACATACCTACAGGCTTGGTGGTGACAATTTGACTCATACAAAGGGTCAAATTCAATTAGAGGTTGGATGAACACCTGTCTGGGGTCGTGTGATCCCAGCGTGTGCTCTGGCCAGTGGCGGGAGGTCAGACTAGATGATCTGTTTAGGTCCCTTCTGACCCCTAACTACTATGAAACGGCTGAAAGGGACCTAGGGGTACTGATCAACCATTGCGTGAACATGAGCCGGCAGTGTGATGCTGTGGCCAGCAGGGTAAACAATGCACTGTCATGCATTAACCATTGCATCTCATGCAAAACTAAGGAAGTGATACTCCCACTGTACTTTGCACTGGTGAGACCGCAGCTGGAGGTACTACGTCCAGTTCTGGGCGTTGCACTTCAACAAGGACGTGAAAAAACTTGAGAGGGTCCAGAGAAGAGCCACCCGTATGATCAAGGACTTGCAAGACAAGCCATATGAGGAGAGGCTGAGGGACTTGGGCCACTTAAGCCTACTAAAGAGAAGGCTGAGAGGGGACTTGGTAGCGGCTTACTGCTTCATCAGGGGAGTACATCAAGAACTTGGTGAACAGCTGTTCATTAGGGCACCCCTGAGGAAGACCAGGAGCAATGGATACAAATTCCTGGAGGGCCATTTCAGGCTCAATTCCAGGAAAAACTCCTATTACA
This sequence comes from Alligator sinensis, assembly GCF_000455745.1. Taxonomy (NCBI): domain Eukaryota; kingdom Metazoa; phylum Chordata; order Crocodylia; family Alligatoridae; genus Alligator; species Alligator sinensis. The sequence goes on along the minus strand of NW_005842152.1, from coordinate 1,953,199 downwards.
TATTACAGTTTGCATATGCTAACTCTATGAAATGTTAGGTTGTATTAAAATTAGCATGTGCGGTGAGCAGTCACATGTTAAAAGCTACTTCTCTTTCTGATGTAGAATTCTGACTTGTTGCTAGCGGGTTGGTAAGCAGGGGCATTGGTAAGAGATGCCAGACCTGTCCCGTGGCTCTCCAGCTTTCCAGTGGCTTCCAGTGGTGCTCACCCCCTGCAGATCAGCAACTGCCTGCTTACCTGCCCCGCCCCTAGCCCACCAATTCTCCATGGCTCCCCAGTCATCTGTGGCTGCCCAGTTTAGGGCAGTATATGTCTGGATGAATGATTGTCTGTGTGGGAAGGAGAGGCTGAGTGTGGTGTATCCTGGGATTATGTGGAACTGCAAATTGCTGGTACTGGCTCCATGGAGCAGACCAATGTTACTTCAGCATGAGTTGCTTAACCTCGGCTGAAGATAATCATTCTCTGAAGAGAGTCAAGAGACATAACTTTGAGACACTCAGAGGGCACTTAGCTGGTCTTTTCCTGCCTTAACATTTTGATTCTCCCATTTCACATGTGGGAAAGATAACACCTAACAATATCATCAGTTTTTCTCTTACTCCTGACAAACTTGTAAAATCCCTTTTAATTGCCTTTCACATCCATTGCCCGTTGCATCTGAAATCATGCCTTAGTCTTCCTGATTTTCTCCCTGTATGCCCATGCATGCAATACTCTTATACTTTTCCCTAATAATATGGTCAGGTTTCTACCATTTATATGATGTTTCCTGGGGTTCCAACTCATTGAAGAGTTCAGTGTTTATCCAGTCCAGCTTCCTGCTATATTTCCTATTCTTTTTTCATATCAGGATGATTTTCTCCTGCACCCTAATAAGGCTGTCTTAAAGTAGAGCCAGCTACGCTGGACTCTTCTCCCTGCTTCTTCCCCCTCCCCCACAATTTGCTTCTCAGGGGATCCTGCCTATCAGTTCCCTGAGTTTGTTAACGTCTACTTTTCTGAAGTCCATTTTCTTTATTCTGCTGCTCTCCTTCCTTTCCTTAGGACCTTCAGCTCTGACATTTTATGGTCTCTGTTATACAAAATACCTTCAACCCGCACATTCTCAATCAATTCCTCCCTGTTAGCGAGCAGCAAATCGAGAAGAGCTGAGGAGTTGGCCTCCCCATCACCATACCAAAAAGTTATTCCTTATACAACCCAAAAACTTGATGGACTTCCTGTGAACTGCTGTTACCCTCCCAGCAGATGTCATAGTTATTGGAATGTATGCTGATTTCTAAGTATTTTAATACTGTTTGTGTCTGATATTTTTCTGTATTTTAAAAGCTCTTCCTTATCCACTTCCTACAAATAAGCTGTTCTGTTTCATAGGCCAATTTTTTTTTGAAGAACATTCTACCAAAAAAAAGATTCAATCGGCTGAAGATTCTAATGGGTTTGTATTTTGTAAGAAGTCATTAATAGCATTGGTCTTATGCTTAATAGCCTTTGTCTTATGCATCGAAGGAATAATGCAATAACTTTACACAAAAGTTTAGAGACATATACATCATCTGTAACCTATGTAAGATATCAAATCTGCACTTTTTTTTTCCGTCTCCCCTCCCCACCAGGATATGTTAAAGAATACTACTAAAGGACATCCTGACAGGCTGCCTCTACAGATGGCTCTTACCGAGCTGGAAACGTTGGCAGAGAAATTAAATGAGAGGAAAAGGGATGCAGATCAGCGCTGCGAAATAAAACAAATAGCAAAAGCCATGAACGAACGCTATCTGAATAAGGTTTGGAAAGAAAATTCAGGAGTTTAATATATTAATTCCCTTTTACTTCCCTCCCCCCCCCGCCCCGAGCAGAATATGGAATGGCTACACAGAGTAGGGGGCTGCAGCCCTCTCTGTGGTGCTTTGGCTGGTGTGTCTTCTCAATAGCATAGAAGTAATGCTGGCAACAGGATAGGGTCAGATGCAGGGCACCTTTTTGAGACAGTGGGGTAGAAACAGGTGTTGCCTTTTGTCGTCTTTGGGCTGCCATAAATTTTTATGGCAGCAAATAGATGCCCATACCTTTCATAGTTTCATAGTAGCTAGGGTCAGGAGGGACCTGAACAGATCATCTAGCCTGACTCCCTGCCACAGGCAGGAATGAATGCTGGGTTCACAACACCCTAGACAGGTGAACATCCAACCTCCTCTTGAATTTGCCCAAGGTAGGGGCGAGGACCACTTCCCTGGGAAGTTGGTTCCAGATTTTGGCCACCCTAACTGTAAAATATTGCCTTCTGATCTCTAACCTAAACCTATTCTCAATCAGCTTGTGACCATTGTTCCTTGTCACCCCAGGTGGTGCTGGGGAGAAAAGAGCTCTGCCTATTTGCTGTTGATCTCCCCTGATGAGCTTGTAGGCAGCCCCCAAGTCCCCCCTCAGCCTCCTCTTGCTGAAGCTGAATAGGTTCAGGTCCTTCAGTCTCTCCTCATAGGGCCTGTCCTGCTGCCCTCTCACCAAG
>NW_005842152.1:1939077-1950617 GCF_000455745.1 Alligator sinensis | reverse complement strand
ACGGCGGCCTGACCAATGTCGCATAGAGGGGGAGTATCACCTCTCTGGACCGGCTTGAGATGCACCTTTGGATGCATGACAAGGTATGGCTGGCCTTGCTGGCTGCGGTCTGGCATTGTTGGCTCATGTTCATCTTGGAGTCAGTAATGACTCCAAGATCCCTTTCTGCCTCTGTGCTTTCAAGAAGGACGCTCCCCAGCCTGAATGTATGCTGTGGATTCCTTCTCCCAAGGTGCAGCACCATGCATTTCTCTACATTGAACCCCATCCTATTCTTGTTTGCCCACTCTGTAGTCTGTCTAAATCTAGTTGAAGCCTCTCTCTCCCTTCAAGTGTGTCTACCTCGCCCCACATCTTAGTGTTATCAGCAAACTTGGACAGCATGCTTTCCACCCCCTCGTTCAAGTCGCTGATGAAGATGTTAAACAGTGCGGGCCCAAGGACCGAGCCCTGGGGTACCTAACTGCTCACATCTCACCAGGTTGAGTACAACCCATCCACCACTACTCTCTCAGTGCGCCCCATCAGCCAATTTTTTACCCATCCAACTGTGCAGGCATCAATGCCGCAGTCACTTAATTTATTGATGAGGATGGGGGGAGAGACAGTGTCAAAGGCCTTCTTAAAGTCTAGAAAGACTATATCCACAGCGACACCATCATCCAAGGATTTAGTTACTTGATCGTAAAAGGCAATCAGGTTGGTCTGGCAAGACCTGCCTTTGGTGAACCCATGCTGATTGCCCCTGAGCATGATCTCCCCTGCAGGCCCCCCACAGATGTGCTCCTTTATGATTCTCGCCAAGAGCTTCCCAAGGCGATGACCCCTGCCAGCTCCCTCAACACCCTTGGGTGGAGGGCATCTGGACCTGCAGATTTAAAAATGTCTAGCCCTTCCAGAAGATCCCTAACTACATCTGCACTGACTGAAAGCTTGATAGAGCTATCCCCAAGATTGTCTCTACCTCTGGTAGGTGGGATATCCCGGTCCCTGTTCAGGAAAACAGAGGCAAAGAAACTGTTAAAAATATCAGCTTTCTTGTCTGGCGTGGCCACCAGATTACCATTTGTGTCTTGCAGGGGCCCTACATTGCCTGGTGCCCTCTTCTTGCTCCCAATGTACTTGAAAAAGGACTTTTTGTTTTCCTTAATCCTGGATGCTAGCCTGAGTTCCATCTCTACCTTGGCCTTCCTAATAGCCCTCCTACACTCCCAGGCTGAGGAGGAATACTCCTCCTTGGTGATAGTTCCTCCCTTCCACTGGTTGTACGCCTTCTTTTTAGTCTTCAGGCATTGCTGAATGCCCTTGCTGAGCCAAGGGGGTTTCTGAGCACTCTTACCCACCTTGCTTTTCTCAGGGACTATTATCCTTTGGGCCTGGAGGATTGCCCCCTTAGGGTACGACCATCCCTCGTGGACTCCCATCTCCTCTACCTTCTGGGCCCTTAGTGCCTCCCCTACTAGTCTCCTAAGCTCATTGAAGTTGGCCCTTTCATTATGCCACAATGTGGCTGTGAGAAAAGGTAGTAATAAACAGGGCAGCTTTATTGCAGTGGACTTCTATTTGCATTAGGATGGGAGAGAACAGGCAGCCGAGAGCTGCCTGCACTCTCCTCTTACCCTAGGCAGGTGTTTTCTGGGCTTGAGGGTCCCAGTCCTTCATGGTCTGTGAATTCCCTGTGCAGAATTGGGCTCCTCAAGCCTGGCTTTCCCCATGTGTAGAGATGCACCCCCAATAATATCTGGGGTGCATCTGTGGAAGCAGGGAAAGTTAGGGTTCCCCACTTCCAGAGGCTCTCCTCTGAGATTGCTGGTGGTAGGCCCCTGGGAATGGGGAAAATCAGTCCATTGTGGTGCAGTCTTGGGGCTGGGGTTGCCTATTAGCTGTCTACATAGATGCACCTCCAGTAATCTCTAGGGAAATTCTCTGGAAACAGAGAACCCCAACTTCCACGTGTGTCCCAGAGATTGGTGGGGTGCATCTCTGTACATGAGGAAAGCCATGCAGGTGCCCCAGGAGCCCAATCCCGGAGATTGCCAGGAACATGTTTCTGGAAGTGGCAAGGCTGGGCAGGTGCTCTTAGGGGTCCCAATGCTGAACATGAATTCCTGGAGCATGTAGGACTGGGCCTCTCAAGCCTGGAAAATGCTAGTGGTGTGGTTTTGTAAACAGGGAACACGTCCCCCCTTGTCCCTTTAGATTAACAAGCAGGACCACAGGCACCATGTGTTTTGCCCAATGAAGTGGATGTGCCAGAGCATATCCTTGACATACACAGGCAGGGTTGATCCACTTTATTTGGCAACATCTTTTTCTAGCCATATATCTACTGGCTAAAATTTTGCTACTTTGTGCATGGTACCAGCAGCTGCACTGGTGTTGCATAAGAACACTGGGGAAGAATGCTGTGTCCATAGAAAATCCTTATATAGATCATTCTCACAAGGACAGTCTGGTTTGATTTTGTCCATGGTCCAGGATTTGGTCCTATATGCAGTGCAATGAACTACTATTTCCCTTTAATGACAAGGTAGTTCCGGTATGCCAACAGATGTATCAAATAGCTTTTCTGTATTAAGTCTGCCTGTACTACTCAATTTTTTGGGTGGTAAAACAGAAATATTTTCAAGAGAACTGTGAGAGGGACTTAAAAGGAATGGATGCATGAACAACCGTTTTGGCTTTAATCATGAATCCATGTTTGGGCTACCAGCTTCATTGTATATAGTTTCATGCCTGTTTTACTGTGCAAAACCATGTTCCTTCTAGAAAATGAAGTATGAAATAACTGGAAGGCTATACACATGCACGTATGCAGATCAATACTCCTACTTCCTAGCCTTATTCAAAGGAAGAAATAGTGAATGATGTCTAAGTAATTTTCTAAAAGGAGGTATCAAGTCTTCTCCATCGTCTAGAGCAGGGGTTTTCAACCGGGGGTACACATACCCCTGGTGGTACTTTGGAAGGCCCCAGGGCGTACACGGCAGTGGTGCTGAGAAGCCAGTGGCACTTCTGGTTTCACCGGTGGCACCCCACCCCCTCCCTTCAACTGGCCGCGCTTGTCAACTGGCCTCTGGGGGACTCCCAGCTTCTTGACTGGCCATTAGGGGTACCTTGACCAAAAAAGGTTGAAAACCCCTGTTTTAGAGCATACAACTGAAGCATGAGGATTTCTAGGCATTATGCAGCACTGAAATCTATTTCAGAAAGGTGGTGCTGATTAATAAATTATAATTGGAATCATTGTAGGTGCATTTTTTAAACTTTTATCGGTTGGTTTAACATGATCCACTGTACTCATAACGCAGGCAGGAGTGCTCCTGTGAGACTGCTTTCAGTTCTGGGGATGCTGGAGGTACAGGGATGATTTAAGACTTTTATCTTTCCCCGCTGTGCATTTATACCATAAACTATATTCTGGTTTGTCTAAGTAGCAACATGGTGATTGTCTACAAATAACTGAGGGGGTTTAAATAGAAAGAGAAAGATTTTTATGTTTTAGGTACTGGCACCTGTTTGGGTGCAATGCTATGCCACACCACACCAGTGGGAGCTCTAGGTGCCATTGCATCTCATTCATGGCAGCTTCTCATGCACTGTGAGCACTATGGACATACCAAATTCATGGCGGAAGTGGGCGGCACAGCAGCTCCTTTAATCTTGTAGTTCCCCTGGGTGCTCCCTGATTGGCAGAGGGGCCCACCACTCGCTCCTGATTGGCAGGGAGGTGAAAACTACAGTTTTAAATATGGCACCATTCTTGCCTCTGAGCCAGCCAGCAGCAAGTAGCAGGGCCACCAGCGCCAATCAGCAATGGGCAGGGAAGATAGGGAGGTTTGCAGGGAATCCTGAAAGGTTAAAGGAGATGCCGCACAGCCCACTTCCACTATGAATTTGGTAGGTCCCTAACTATATGTTTTTATCAGTGGCCAGTCAGCTCTGTGGACAAGTGCAGGCAAAGAAGGTAGCCATTACTCCATACCCTCCTACCTGTACTTGCCTCCTTGGGCGGAGTTGGAACCATGGAGTAAATGTGAATGGGCTGGACTAGAAGAGGGGAGAAAGCAGTTGTAGAAATTTATGGTCATACACTCAAGGATTTATAGCATCATAAAAAGTCCTCAGAGTAGGTGTATATTTCATCTTAAGGCCTCTTTACATTATCAGAATGTTGTAAAGGGAGTTTAGAGCTTGATCCTCAATGAGACACGAGAGACAGTCAATTCACATCCTTACATCCAGCTTTGAATGTGCTTAACAATATAGAATGAGGTATCCCATTGTATTTTATTGGTTTTCATACTGGATGATGGATGTTATCTGTATTAAATATATGGATGGTTTTTGAACCCTAGTTACTCAGCAGTGGAAACAGATACCTCATACGGACTGATGATATGATAGAAACAGTTTACAATGACAAGGGAGAAATTGTCAAAACCAAAGAACGACGACTCTTCATGTTGAATGATGTACTGATGTGTGCAACAGTCAGTGCACGGTAAGGCTCAGTTTATACTCTTGAAAGCAATCGATGAGAATTACAGATAGTAGCAAATTATATGGCCCGCACATACCAGTATTTATTAACTTTTAAGTGATCTTGAATGCTGTTTTATTTTTGAAGACTTGGGAATATTTACCTTTTTTTAAGTTATAGGTGAGTGTGATGAGCTAAGTGCAAAATCAGTTTTTGTGTGCATATGAACACAGTCTCTCGCATACTCACACAGCTAAAATTGACACAATTTGTGTGGTGAAAAAATCAGATCTGGGGTGAAAACATGGCATTGCAGTTGGTGTCAGTGCTCCCATTGACTTCAGTTGGGAGAGAGTTCACCCTTCAAACCTAAAGGGATTAAGACTGATGTTCTTAGAGAAAAACATCTTTGCATGTTTTCTTCTATACTATTGTTAGCTATTATTAGTATCAGCCTGTCACTTTCCTGTGTGCTGGGTGTGTTCACACATTTTAGTATCTTGGTTGTACTGTAAATATTTTTTTTTTCTTGTGTTGGTAAATGCTGAGAGAGAATATGTGGACTATTAAACCTTTTTCCTTTTTCTAATAGCAGCTTCCCTAAGGCTTACTGTATACACCAACTGTTCTTACATTATGTTACTGAAGTGTGACTATATTAGATAATTCATTACCTATTAGGCAATGTTGCAAGTGCTAAGTCTCGATTTGTATCTGTAAGTGAATCCCCATTGCTGTTCAGGAAGATCACAAGCTGGTTTCCTATTAACTAGGAAATGTGATTATTTTCCTTCCCCTTTTATTCAGTCCTGTGGTCACATCTGGATATTTTTTGATTCATTGCAGGATTACTTCTTTTGCTTATATTATTCTGTTCCATGACATCACGTCCTGGATTCTTTGTAACTGTTACTAATGTGGCAAAATGCAGCCTGTTTTTCTTTCACATGTGAAAGGACCCTCACTGAGCTTCAAGTTCCTGAATAAGGCATCTGATGCAATTGTCAAACAGTGTTCCTCTTCCTGTGGGCTTCCCCAGCCTAGTTGGGGATGGTAATTTTGATGCATGCATGTGATGGGGATTTGTTAAAACACAAAACCTCATTTCATGAAAGCTTGGTTATTTTTTCTCTAGCAGTTGGGATTAGGGCTTGCCTTTTCAACCCACACCTTCTCCATAATAATGTGTTTAGAAAAGCTTTATTCACTTCAGTGAAAGGGCTGCCCACCTCCTACTGCTATGCATTGTAGGACATAGACATAGAAACAATTTATGCTGGATAAAAGGGATGGGGCTTTACTGAACGTCAGCTGTTCCATGGTAACAGCCTTTGTGAATGCTCTTACCTTGCAGTAAGGGTAAGCTAAACTACAGTAATTTAGTTCTCAATGCTATGCTAGGCTAAGTTACTGTGGGTCAGTTTCCATTCACTAGAGGGTAACAGTGTGTACATGGACAGTTATTCCAGAGCAGATGACACCTAGTAAAGCATCACTCATTTTTGCCCTGCAGTAAATGTTATTGTATGTCTGGGTCATGCATCCAGATCTGTAGTTGCAGGGTGTCCAGAACTAGGGTTTTTCATAGATTTTCCACAAGTTTTAAGTCCACATAAGAACATTATTTTGATCTGTTCTGCATGTAGCCCAGAAGGTTTGGCTGAGAGAGCATATATTCTAGGATATTTTTATTTCTTTTTGTATCACTATCAGTGGTATAAATCAGTTATGCTGCTTGTACATGGACTTCTACTCATGATAATTGCTAAACTGGTAGTTGCTTGGATGTGTCTGATCTCTCTCATGCTCTTATTATTAATTACTTTTAACTTATGCCACAATGTGGCCATACTTCAGCTAATCTTCTCTTCAGATAAACATTTTCTTTTAGAGTCTCTTTCGTCCTCTGTACGATGGGTTTGATCAAGTAAATACAAAGAAATGGGAAAAACAAAGTAAAATGGGTATTAAACTATTTCCTTCCAAAGGGAGCTTCATAGTTGGTAGGGTCGGAAGGGACCTGAGCCAGATCATCAAGTCCAGCCCCCTGCCATGGGCAGGAAAGAATGCTGGGGTCAAATGTGACCCCAACTAGGTGATTATCTAGCCTCCTTTTGAAGACCCCCAGGGTAGGAGTGAGCACCACTTCCCTTGGAAGTTGGTTCCAGATCCTAGCCGCCCTGACTGTGAAGCTTCCTTGGCATACTATTTCCTCATAAATCCTGATGGAGATGTACATTTCCTACAGAAAGCAAATTACTTTTGGATTGCTTTAAACTACCTATCCAGACTGGCTGAAAAAGAGCAGTAAGCTGTTGCTTGGGGAGGCAGGAAAATGAGGAATTTCAGACTGTGTTGCCCCCTTTCCTTTGGGGAACTGGGCAGGGAATGGGGGAAGATGTTGCCTTATAATGCCCTTTCATAGAATCATAAAGAAGAAGGTCTAGAAGAGACCTCAAAAGGTCATTTAGTTCAACTCCCTGCCTGAGGCAAGATCATGCCTATCTAAACTGTCCTATACAGCTTCATCATCAAGCCTCTTAGCAAAACTAAACAGTGAACCCAAATATACCACCCTAACCTGCCCCAGGTAAAACAGGAACCACAGCATCCAATGCCCTGCTGTGCAAAGGTGGTTGATATATGCTCAAGAGATCCCAGGAACAAGGCTTCAGCACCCTTCTACAGAAGAAGGCAGAAGCCCCTAGAGTACGTACCAATCTGACCATGTGGTAAAATTCCTTCCAGTGCCCAAATATGATGATTGGTCTAACTCTGAGCAGAGGGGTAAGACCCCCTAGCCAGGAACCTCTGGGTTTAAGTTCCAGCAGGAGCATTAGCATGCCTCAGTCAAAATACCCAGCATTGCCTGCAGCCAGCAGCCAGTTCCTCTAAGGAAGGAAAAAAACTTGATACATATAGCAGGGGAGAGAGGAGGATTCCCTCCCAACCCCATGCAGCAACCAGCAACACACAGAATCATGGGAACAGGGGTGGACAAAATATGGCTCATGGGCTGGATCTGGCCCACCAAATGCCTTCATCTAGCCTGCAGGGCCCCTCAACAAATTGCAGATGCCTGCAAATGGACTTCCTTAGGATATATGCCAGTAGCTTACTGGGTATAGAGGGGAAAATAACTGGCCTGTATTTCCCTGGATCTTCCATTTTGTCTGCACTACGTTGGCCCTTTTCCAGTCCTCTGGTACCTCACTTGTGTCCCATGACTTCATGAATATCCTTGTTAAAGACTCCAAGATCTCCTCTGCCATTTTCTTCAGTACCCTTGGATGAAGTTCATCTGGGTACTCCAAGAAAACGAAGATGGAATCATAGTTTCATAGTAGTTAGGGGTCAGAAGGGACCTGAATAGATCATCTAGTCTAACCCCCTGCCACTGGTTGAAGCACACACTGGGATCACATGACCCTAGACAGGTGTTCATCCAACCTCTTTTTGAATTTACCCAAGGTAGGAGTGAGTACCACTTCCCTAAGAAGTTGGTTCCAGATCCTAGCTACCCTGACAGTGAAATAGTGCCTCCTAATCTCTAACCTGAACCTATTCTCTAGCAGCTTCTGGCCATTGTTCTTCGTCACCCCAGGTGCTGCTGGGGAAAACAGGGCTCTTCCTACTTGCTGCTGATCTCCCCTAACGAGTTTGTAGGCAGCCACCAAATCTCCCCTCAGCCTCCGTTTGCTGAGGCTGAACAGGTTCAGGTCCCTCAGCCTCTCCTCATAGGGCTCATAGAGCGGGAGTATCACCTCTCTGGACTGGCTTGAGATGCGCCTTTGGATGCATGACAAGGTATGGTTGGCTGTGCTGGCTGTGGTCTGGCATTGGCGGCTCATGTTCATCTTGGAGTCAATAATGACTCCAAGATCCCTTTCCGCTCACAAGGGGGGAGCTCCCTAGCCTGTATGTGTGCTGTGGATTCCTTCTCCCAAGGTGCAGCACCCTGCATTTATCTACATTGAATCCCATCCTATGACCATCCAGCCACCTCTGTAGTCTGTCTAAGTCTAATTGCAGCCTCTCTCTCTCCCTTCGAGCGTGCCTACGTCTCCCCACATCTTGGTGTCTGTTGGCAAACTTGGACAACGTGTTTTCCACCCCATCATCCAAGTCGCTGATGAAGATGTTGAACAGTGTAGGCCCCAGGACTGAGCCCTGGGGGACCCTACTGTTCACATCCCACCAGGCTGAGTATGACCCGTCCACCACCACTCTCTGGGTGCGCCCCATCAGCCAATTTTTGACCCATCCAACTGTGTAGGCATCAATGCCACAGTCTCTCAGTTTGTTAATGAGAATGGGGTGAGAGACAGTATCAAAGGCCTTCTTAAAGTCCTGAACTCACCCTTATGAACTCTTCATGAACTCACCCGTAACATTAGGCAGCGGGGATGTAACAGGGAGCCTACAGCTCCTCTTTCTTTAAAAGGGGAAAACAGTAGTAAACAGTGCTCAGGCAGCCAAAAAGGGTTAACAGCAAAGGAATAGGCAGCCAGAGGCTAGAAGCTGAGTGCGCCTATTGCTGTGCTAGTTGCACAGCTGCAGACAGAGCTGACAGGTTCTGGATGCGAATTAGGATTGGGGTGTGCTACAGCTCCAGGCAGGGAGGGACAGGGTTGGGGAGAGAAGGGTAGGGAGAGAGAGAGAGAGGATCAGGGCATGCTACAGCTCCAGGGAGGGGGGAAGAGAGAGAGATGTGGCCACACCTGGGCCAAGGGCCCTAGGACAAATGGAGCTGTATCCTTGCTTGCCCCTCCCCTCCCACCATTGACAGCCATGCCCATTGGGGTCTCATAGCCCCAGATCCTGTGGCAGGCACGCTCCCAACGTGGCCTGCCAGGAGCCCCACAGGCTGGAAACTTGGTTCTGCAAGGCATTTGTTTGATGCCTCAGCTTTAGGGATTTTGACTTTTATACACATGATATCTTGATTAATAAATGAGAGCAATCCAGAATCAACATGGCACATATTAAATAATTTGCTGACTGCTAGGTTTTGATGTGTAATTGTACTTTGAGAATTATAACTAAATATGTACGTTTCCTGTGGGGTCCTGCAGGAATCTGGTTTTAGCCTATTCTCCTTAACTTTTTTATCAGTGACCTCTAAGAAAGCATACAACTCTTATTGATAAAGCTTGCTGAAGTGACACTGTAGCCAAAAGAACTAAGGCATCATTGAAGGTATAATCAAGGAAAGATTGAATAGGAGTAAGGTGCCCATACTACCTTTCATGGGTGGGTTTAGGGGATGCACATGGAAAAGGGGGATGTGCATGGTGAGGTGCATCATCACATATCAAACAACATATGTTATTCCAGTTAAAAATAAACTAGAAGCTTTACTAATACGCTAGGGGTCTTAGGGCTATATTATTCAGTTTAAGATTGAAGACAAAATCAAATAACTTCATTGGAGTGAGTAAAAACAATCTGAAGAGATATGAAATCGGAGCTTCATTACCAGAAACAGCTATCAGCCAGCAGAATTGCAGAACAAAGGATAGCTTTACTGGTGGAATATCAAGACCATTAAAAAGAAGAGGGTGTTATTAACACCTGTGGAATAAAGAATTTAGAAGGGATCAGGTAGATTATAATAAACCACAGAGTAAATTGACTTCCTCAACACTGCCTGACTAGAAACTCTGCTGCCATGCCAAGCAGTTGGTTTTAAATTTTGGTTGGGCCAAAAATCAAAGTGGGCTACCAGTGCACTCCCTCCCCCCTAGATCCACCCCTGCTTCCTTGCTTTTTGCATAGGTATGACTGCTGCTTGAATACTGTGTCCAGTTCTGGTGGTGCTGGGTCATGAAGAATGCTGATGAAGTGGGTTCAGAGAAGAGCTACAGAAATGATTAAAGGACTGGAAAACTTGCCTTATAATGAAAGACACCAAGAACTCCACATTTCAAAGAAAATATGAAAGCACAGTACAGCAGGGAACATGTGATAATGGACTCCTTGCTTTAGCAGGCGAGGACATAGCAATGTCTTAAAGTTTAAAGCCATAACAAATTTGGACTAGAATTGAAGTCCAGTTGTTTAAGAGTTTTTATTAACCATTGGAACAATTTACCAAAGTTTGCAATGGTTCTTGATTTGCTCACAAATTTTTTCAAGGTTAGATGTATGCTCTGGTTCTCACAAAAAATATTAAGTTTTTTGTCTTGTGGCAAGTACCATAGCTCAGAGGAGATGATTGTAGTGGTTCTTTCTGGCGTATAATGCATGAATCATTATTTCCGTTTTGTCTGGGGGCTAACTCATTTATCATCAGAGATGATTTAGTTAATTAGCAGTTCTCTATTAGTAGAGAATGTTTTCTGAAATGTTTAAGCACTTCAGAAATTGTTTATGTCATTATGGACTTTGCTCTGCCTGACACTTACACCTATAACATTTGTGTGTGTGTGTGTGTGTGTGTGTGTGTGTATGTTACTTAAATATTATGCACAAGCTACAGACTTCTGTGTAGGTAGATTTTGTAAGTTAAAATAAAAATTGATACAATTGATAACATGAGCAATTTTTATAACAACTCATAAAATCATTAATTGATTTGTCTTCCAGGTCTTCGTATGAAAGTAGTGGCATTGTGGCAACTGGCCAAAGGTATTTATTAAAATGGAGTGTACCTCTTGGACAAGTAGAAGTCATTGAATATGGCAGCAGCGAAGGACAAGGAGAGAATTGCAGGTTCCCACCTCAGCATTCTGCAGAGAATGTTGTTGTCAGTGTTAAGCCAAGTAAGCAAAAATCCTAATATCTGATGATTTTATATTCTTTATTCCTTCTGTGGGAAGAGGGAGGGAGAATCAAAATATACTGGCTGTTTATATAGAAGTACTATCTCCTGAGAGAGACTCTCAGGAGTGGCTCACAGTGGCCACTTTTTTTACTCTGGGAGAAAAATTATGAACTCTGTATACTCGTGGTTTCTTCAGAGAGAGCAGGGACTCTCCTTGGAGAAACTGAATGCATGTCCAAGCCCAAGGTGTGAACTTTTCTTGTTTATTATGGAAAAGAAAGGACACTCATT
>NW_005842152.1:1924880-1939046 GCF_000455745.1 Alligator sinensis | reverse complement strand
ATTCCTGCTCTCTCTACTGTTGGAGCAAAGTAGGCATTACTGGGCACATCTACATGTGCAGTTAATGCACATGAATAAACTTTGGAGCTTATTGCTCCAGTATTGTTCCTGGGAGCACCGTTTGAATGTGCACCCACCTGGAAGCAATAAACTACAGAGCAATAAGCTCCAGAGTTTATTCAAGCGCAGTATGTTGAGCTGGGTTGGAGCAGCTCCAGCTGGCAGGGGATCCAGGAGATATGCCCACTGCATACTTACAAATTATTGCAGCATCTGTAACAACAGCAAGGCCACAAGAGAGGCCTAGGGATACACAGTGGCCTGTTTGGAGGAGCTTATTTATACGAGTGGTCTGTCCCTTACCCAGTTGGCCAGTTCCCAAATGTTTCTGTATTGAGCCGGAACACAGGAACTGTCACATAAAGTCAAGCCAGCCCTATATTCTTTCCATCTCAGTTGCCAGTGCCATCCTTTAGGGAAAGCTGCACTTTCATTGATTCTCCGTAGTGGGCATATATGGAATAATCCAGTCATAGGCAAAGTCCATTTGTTTCTCCTTCTTAAGTGACTGGATACATTTTTCAGAGGTGCTTAAGTCCCATTTTCAAAAATGTCTTAAGCACTAAGAGATTTCTACTGGAAGGCAGTAGGAGACTAAGGGTTCTAGTTATGTCTGTCTCTCTTGAAAACGGGACTCTGGCTGCTACATCACCTGGATATCTTTTGAAAGTGTTACTCTCAGTAGTCCATGTTAAAACTAGTCCAGTATGTTGTTCTCCTTAGCTGATTTCAAGTACCAAACCTTAAAGTAGCCAGCATTGATTAGGAATGTGCCTATTTTGGGGGAAAGCTCTGTTCATTTCCTGTTGCATTCTCCTACCAACCATTCAAGGCAGGATAAGGTTAAAATAAAAGAAACGGATAATGCTAATGGGAGGAGATAAAAGAAAGTAATAGGTTTAGGGTATGTCTACACCAAGTGTAGCAGTATAGTGTGGTGATACTTAACACTCACTCTAAATGAGCTAACCCAGGCAACAGAAACAGTTGAGCTTAGTAGCAAGAGTTCAGTAGCACAGAGCTCTCTTCAGTCTATTTTACCCTGCAGTGTTCAGGATAGACACAGCACTTTGACATAGTGTTGTGTATATGCAAGTAAGCAAATACTCTTCAATAGTAATCAAACACTTGTTCCCTACCAAATCAAACTTGATTAGCAAACACTCTCCCCCTGCTCTTCTTTGTATACCCTACCCATCACTCTGCATCTCGGCTTATTATTGGACACACATGAATCCTGTTTACATTTCCTCTGTAATTCTTAGAGCTCAGCTACTAAAAATTAAAGGAGCATGTGAACTTGCAATGTAAAAGGAAAACTATCAAATCTGTGAGCATTTATAGGAGCATCATTGTATGTGAATAGGACAATGTTTTCGGTATCAACCAATTTTGACTAAATCAGAGAAAGATAGTCATGAGTCCAAGCTCACTTAATCAGGTGCCCTGAAAGGACATGCATCTGATGAGGTGAGCTTGGGTTCACCAAAGCTTATGCTGTATCTCATTTAGTCTGTGAGGTGCAAATCTACCTTGCCTTCTCTCTCACTTTAGATTAATGTGGCTAATTACCTCTTCCAAGTTAATTTTGTAGTGTTATAATCAGGTATCCTGGTTTTCTCTGTTTAAAAGTCCTGCGTGGGTCCCAGGCTGCTGGCAGGGAGTGAGCTGTGGGTTGGCATGAGCCACTAGACAGTGCTGCCCAGTGGTGGAGCTGTAGCTTCCCCTCCCCTCCAGGGGATGAGTCTGCAGACCTCTCCTGTGCCGGGATCCTGATCCTGATCCTGCCACAGCACCAAGACTCCCAGCCATGCAGTGGGTCTGTGCCCCATTCCCCCCTCCCGCCACTTCCCCAGCAGTTGGGCCCAGGCAGGGCAACAGGTTCCCTATGCCTCCATCATTCTTGTGTTGCTGTAGCCCAGACCTGGCAAACTTCTCTGCATTGCTGGGGCCTCCCCAGCTCACCCTGAGGAAAAGAGGAATTTGTTTCCAGCAGGGTGGCCTCTGCCAGACACACTGCATCCTTCCCCTCCTGCCCGTGGTGCTGGTGCCATGCAGGGCCTGGTCCTGCCCTGAGGCAGGGCTGAGCGCTGGCTAGCTTAGCCTAAGGAGATGCTACAGCACCTAGAGCAGGCAATGCTGGGTCTGAGGGGTTGCTGCCAGCCCCTTGTGCAGTGAGCATGGCTCAAGGGTATTCCTGAGGGGAAGCAGCACAGCAGGGATCCTGGGGATAGCATTAGGGCTGCAACAGCAGCCTCCCAGGCTGGAGCTGCCGGGCGAATCCCCGGGGGCCTTGCTCTTTGCGCAAGGGGCCAGTGGCAACTCCTCAGACCTGTTACTACCTGCTCCAGCTACTGTGGTGCTTCCTTGGACTGAGCCAGCCATGTGCTCAGACCCACCTCAGGGCTGGGCCAGGCCCTGCATGGCCCCAGCACCATGGGCAGGAGGAAGAAGGATGCAGCATGCCTGGCAGAGGCCACCCTGTTGGGACCAGACCACCCACCCCACCCCAGGGTGAGTTGGGGACGGCCCGGTCCGGCAGCATGGACAAGCCTGTCAGGTCCAAGTTGCAGTGGCACAAGCACAGCAGGAGGCACAGGAAGCCCATCACTTTGCCCGGGCCCTGCTGCTGCAGGGAGGCCAGGCAAACCCACTGCATGCCTGAGGATCTCAGTGCTCCAGTGAGAAGACCTTGCCTGGCCCCTCTGGGAGTTCTGGCACCTTCCTTCCTGTCTCCCTGTCCATCCCCATGGTGGCAGGCAGCCCTGGCTTCATCCGCAGCCCCAGCCTCAACCCCAGTCCCTGGCTGTGGTGGGGGCAAGGAGAAGCAACGCAGCATCCCCTAGTGGCTCGGCCATACTTGCCTGCCACCCCTGCCTGTGGCTCGTTCCCCACCAGCTCTTGCCCAGTTCAAAGCGGTAAATCTGGGGTTTTCTCCTTCAAATGGGGAAATCCACATTTTTCCGCAAAAGACAGAAAATTCAGATCCCTGGTTTATTATAATGATGCATCTAGAAGAACTTTTAGATATTGACAAGTTACCATGGCATTACTATCTATTTATTTACTAATTCTCTTTAGAAGATAGCATAGAATTTTCCAGTTAACCTGTGTGATCACTGTAATATCAGAGTACATCAAAGCACTGCTATGATTAAGCCTCAAAGTATTATAGTAGTTTTAATAAATCTCAAGGGAGAAAGAAACAATATAATTTTTGCCCACAGTTTGGGATGGTGTGGGCACTTGAAGGTTATTGCTTGCCATCATTATGGAAAGACAAAGAGCAATAAATTAGAAGCAAACAGTACCTCTGGCGCTGCAGAGAAATTTAATAGTATGCATTTAAATTCATCTCGCATCGGTTATAATGCATATTGGTGGAAGGTTTTGTGGATACATGCAATTCAAGCGCCAGCTATAGCTACTCTTGTAAATACGTAACAAGGGCTGTGGGAATATATTTCAGACTCTAGTTACAAGTCAGATGCACCTTTATTCTCAAGAAAAAAGACAATGAGAACAAATACAAATACAAGTGTCAGCTTTTTTCTTGAACAAATGCAAGTCAGATGCACCTTTATTCTCAAGAAAATACAATGAGAACAAATATGTGCCCCCCTCCAAAGGAAAAAGAAAAGAAAATGAGGGGACATAAACTTTGTGTGGTCTAGGCCAAAAGGAAAGGAAATTTTCCTCATTTAGACAACTCTGTTGTGTTGTGGCTCCCAGCTTCCATGGTCTTTTGCCTTAGCTTGGGCCCTATTCCAGTCTCTACCCACATTCTCCATCACCATCCCGGTATATGGAGATATAAGCAGATCACATTGTTGCAAACCTGTGGAAAAACATAGAGAGCCTGCTGGAAGTATGCCAGATATGAAATCAAGATGGAAGTCTGTCAGTGCAATGTGCTCTACTTCTGGCAGCCATTGCCATTGTCTATATCCTTCAGTTGTGTTTAAAGCAAAACATTTTTTATATTTGCAGCTTAAAAAAATAGCATTTATTTCTGATCTCATTCCTCAAGTGCAAACCAGGGTTGTTTCCTTTTACTTCACTGGTTTATAATAATATACCTGGTCAGAGTTAGACCCACAGGCAATTAAACAGTTTCAGTAAATATATTGTCATGACTGTATGACAAAAACTGTGGTTCTCCAATATGTCTTACAAAGTTAACGTGTTGAGGTTCTTCTACAGAATAATTTGCAAAAAAAGTTAGGATAAATGTCCCTCTTTAGAATGTAGGTAGACAAGGTTCTCTGGGTAAATCTTTTTATTAGACCAATTTAAATAGTTAAAAAAAATTAGCAAGTTTTCGGGTTTAAAAACCCTTCATCAGGGTGAGGAAGCCTCTGCAGTTGGTGTGTGCTCTTCCTGGATGGAATGACTAGCAAAGAAGCCAGAGGCTGGGCTGGTGTTGAACTCGGTGATCTAATAGGTCCCTTCCAACCCTAAAATCTATTAACCTATGTAAATTGAGGAGTCAGTGGGTGAGAGAGAGGCTGGGGGGGAGAGGGGGAGAAAAGGGAGATGAATGTAGCAGTTGAATGGTGGAGAGGTACCTGGAGAGTCAGCTGTCAGGCAGGTTATAATGTGTCATAAATCCAATGTCTATATTTAGTCCATGATTTTTAGTATCCAGGAGGTTGATGAAGTGGAGTTCGTAGGCTCGTCTCTGAGAAATGTTTTGTAAATTTCCTTTGAGGATCAGGACTGAGAGATTGGAGAGAGAGTGGTTTTCTTGTGAGAAATGTGCCCCCACAGGTAACTGGATATTCCTGTCTTTGATAGATTTCCAGTGTGCGTTCGTTCTGGTGCGCAGTTGTTGTTTGGTCTCTCCTTTGTATTTTTCATTGGGACATTTGGTGTATTGGATGAGATATATTACATTTCTGGAGGCGCAGCTGTAAGATGCAGAAATGCTGATGGCTCTGTTGTGGGGGTGGTGGAGATGTGTTGGCAGGTTTTGCATTTCTTGTCATGGCGTGGTCTGGATCCATTCAGTGTGTTCTAGGCCTTAGGAAGTTTGCTTCTGCTGATGAGGTTAGTGAAGTTTGGTGCTTGTTTGAAGTCTGGGTTGGGTGGTTCTGGGAAGATCTTTTTAAGACTAGGGTCTCTTTCTAGCATGGGTTGCAATTGTGTGAGGATTTTCCATGTGGGTTTGAGGGAGAGGTGATATGTCGTAACCAGCAGTGTGCGGTTAGTGGGGGTTTTCCTTCTGTACTGCATCAGTTCTTCACGTGGTATCCAGGTGGCTCTTTCAGATGTGTGATCACCCACTTTCAGGTCATGTAGTCCATAGGCCTATTCCACTCATTTCCACAGTCATCTCTTTCCAAGAATCAGGCCTTATAAACTATTTACAACTCTAAAGAAGCATTCAGACAGGAAAGTAATCCTTCTTTTGTTAGCATGAAAAGTAATTTATATATTCTTCCTGTTCCTGATATTTGTGTGCCAGAAACATTGTGGTGGTGTTTAAATAAAAGCCTAAGCTAAAAAATAAATGGGTCAGAGAAGGCTTTGTTGTGATATGCCTACATTCAGCTCCCACAAGGTGTTGGAGTTTATTAGTGTTAAACTAGGTCATCAAATGTAAGAAAGAATCACAGTTCAAGACCCAGAGAGAACTTGGGCAGGTCAATAAATATTAGTCAGAGATTTCTTCTTCTTCAGTGGCCAAAAATCTCTCTAAGCCAGACATTCTTGTTAACTATTGTTCTTCTTCAGCGTGTGTCAAATTTGTGATCCACTGCTTTATGCCACTGCTGAGCACTTAGTCGCCTGATTACGCATACCAGCTTCAGTGGAATTATCTTTGTGTGCATCTGTTCACTAGTAACAGTAAGGACATTCTTGTTTTCAGTGAGGTGGGCTTGGAGGGAGATCACTTCACATTTCTATCTCACTTTCCCCATCTGTAAGAAAGGGGATCATAATCCCAGTCTGTTTACCCTACAGGGGCCTTGTGCAGTTTAATTGCTTTGATATTTTAAGGTCTGGTGTGAGTATTCAATAATGTTAATCACTAGTGACTAATTGTTTGTTGTTTGATTACATGTCAAATAACTGACATACTTGTTCTTCTAGGGTTCCTTTTAATATATTCCTCTTAACCTTGAATTGTTTTTGTAATTTATGTCATTAGTTTGGGGATTATTTTCTGCTTTGTTGCTTTTTTTACTTTTTGGTCAATTTTTTTAAGAGGCTGATTGCACATTTAGGACCTCTTAGAATCTTATCTTATTTGATCTGAACTGTGTAGAAAGAGCACAAATTAAATCCAGTTCCCTCAAAGGAGGTATACTGAAAGTCAAATACAATGATGCTACTTGCAGTCCTGTCATAAACAAGGGGGTGGGTCATAATATAATTGGTTTAACTTACTCATTTTTGGTTTACTCAAGAAAAATAGTTGTCTTTCCAAAACAAATAGATGAACAAAAGTAAATCACCTTATAGAGTTGAAGTCCAGTTGCAGTAACACCTTGTAACAGTAACAGTAGCAACCAGTTATCAATGGTTTCCCCAGGAACATTTTCCTGAACATGGATTCAGATCAACCTCCTTATAATAGCAACAGCCACTTGGAAACAACATGGTCTCTGGGCCCTGATTTCAGCTATATTCATCAAACACAATATTCCATTCTCTAAGGCAGCAAGTTAAAATCAGCTTTATCATGCATATTTACCTCTGCTGTACATAGGAGCACAATAAATACCAGTGTCCGTGTGGAGCTCTGTTTTTTAAGGAGATCTTTAGGGAAACTGAGTAAAAATCAAATTTATGCCATTCCAGTTACCCTGACCGAAGTGGTTCCCACCTTGTTCTGACAGATTATGTGATTTTTCTATGATTACCTTAAAGCAAGAGAGATCAGGCTAGTTATTCAGTCATGTCTAGGTGGAATGTACATGTCTGCTTGCAGGGTCCTGCTTGCTGCTGTTGTCCTTGTTGATCATTAGTTACCCAGGCAACAACACAACTTATTTTTATCCAGGTGTCTAAATGTTAAATGAGAATTAGAGAAAATGAGATGGACCCATCACTCCTATGCTGTCCATACAGTTCTGAGCACAAGAAATAACAGTATAATAGGAGAAAAATCCAAAATACATTGCATGCTGTTGGAGGCTGAATGCTATTTTTGCTTCCAGTGCTTCATGAGTAATGGTAAGGACCCTGGCTTAGTGCTGACTAAACTATTTTCTTTTCTCACAGTATATTTGTATTCTCTCACCGCCTGTTTGTGGTTTAGATGTGTGTGCTTTTCATTTCTTGTTGTTCATGGCAGCAGTGCAATGTTGAAATGTAGACATGATTCCCCTCCACTGAATTTCCTACTGCTTTTTTCTGTCAATTTATGTATGTCTTTGGTTACCATGGAAACAAATGTAGGTGAGAGCTTGGTTGGATCTACATCTTGCTTCTGTTTCTGTTAGTATCTTGCAAAATAGAAAATCCCTTGCAGTATTTCCGTTGGACGTGACAGGCAGATTCCTTTCAAAAGCAAAAATAACTTTATTGTAATTGGTGCTGTAGACGTGGCTGATTGCTAATAGTCTGTAATAACAAATGTAGAAAGGGGAAAAGGATTAGAAGAATGCTGGTCTTTTTAGTACTTTTAAAACTGGAAATGGGGTTACAGCCATAGTGTCCATAAAAAATGAAGCAAGATGTAAAATATTGTTTTGTATTTTGGTTTGTTGGTACCTAGAAGGGACTGCCTGTATTGATTCCAGTTCCCTGCAACCAGATGTAAATGGTCCACAAGAGCATTCACTCTGCTCTTATTCCTGTCAATCAGGAGCCACAAAGTACCCCAGAAATGCTATAGTAGAAGCAGAGACAAAATCCCAAAAGGCTTCAGACTATAGTATGCCACAGAGAGTAGGAGGGTACTGCCAATGCCTGAATTTAATTGCAGTTTGTGTTGCATTTCAGGTCATGGTCACTAGGTATAATATAAGTGAAAAGCGATGGAGAAGTTTCCTTACACCTTGTACAGTTAAAGTACTATTGTGACCGCAGTCGGAGGTGGCACACTAATGTTCATGCATGTAAGGTCATTAATGTGTGAAAGCAAAGAAATACATGCTTCAGATTCCAAGAACAGTCCAGTTGACTGAGGAAATCGGGCAACCTAAATTAATTCTGTCCAATTTCTCTGTTAGCCTGTAAATACTTGTCTCACTATGAGATTAGCAACGGAATAAATGAAGTGGTATGGTTTTTCTCTGCCACTTATTTGCTGTTGAGTTGGGTTTTTTTAGAGAAGTAGGGTTCTTTTATTCCCTCACTCTGTATTTTCTTTAGTGGATGTAACGCTTGCTATCTAGCCCAAACAACCCCTCTGTGGGTTTGTAATTCTAGCTATGAACTGTGAGATAGTTTGGTTTGCTTGCTTCAAAGCATGACTGAAGACATGCTGTCTGACTCCCAGAAAACGCCTGCTTGGAGTGAGCAGGAAATGCTGTAACTGAGAGAAAGTGAGAGATCGTTTACTCCTTTGATCACTGCTTCCGAAGGAGTTGTTGGTAACCTGAATCTGAACAGTTTCACTG
The DNA here is from genome assembly GCF_000455745.1 of Alligator sinensis. Classification (NCBI taxonomy): domain Eukaryota; kingdom Metazoa; phylum Chordata; order Crocodylia; family Alligatoridae; genus Alligator; species Alligator sinensis. The sequence goes on along the minus strand of NW_005842152.1, from coordinate 1,930,413 downwards.
ATGTGTGCTTGTCCTAGCTGTACTGCCTTACTTCAAATATCTGTACACTTGCAAATTAGAGAAATAAAATGGTTCAATGTTGCTTTGATTCTCAAAGACCTCCCTCACTCTGCCAAATAGTTCTTTTTTGGATTTAGTTCTCCACCCTGTTCTCTTCTGTCTGGTCCCTACTTCTCTGTCTACCTTGATTGTTTGCTCACTCATTCATATCAGACTTCTCACATCTACAATGTATTTGTATATTTATGCACAAGAACCCATCTGTACCCACTCATAAATGCTCATAAGTGTTCACTCGTATGTTTTCACTAACGTGTTTCATCAAGCTATCCACCTGCAGATGCATCCATCTACATTCGTGCACAGCCATATGTAGTCACCTACTCACAGATTTATTCCTGGCTTTTCCCTGTAGTTAAAGAACAGTGGATCATGGGCCGTTTTGCTCCCTCACTATCTTTTCTAGTCTGAAGCAGGAGGTTTTTCATTCCATCCTATAGGAACAGTAGCCCTGGGTCATTTTGCTCCCAAGTTTGTTTCCTCTGGGTAAATAATCAGCAACTGCATTTGCTGTGCTCAGTGGCAGCCAAGAGGAGAAAATAGCCAGGAGAAAAGCATGCTAGAAGGAGCATGGCTCAGTGACATGAGCACTGCCATGGAAATAAGAGGGATCTGGGTTCTTGAGCCTGTCCCTAGTGAGGCAGAAGCTGTCCCACTGCTGTTTATCCAACACAAAATGCTGAAATACCATGTCTTGGAGGAGCAAGTGCGAGAACCTCAGGCCCTCTCCTTTCTTAGGATAGTGACCACATCACTGAGCCACATTCCCTCTGATTTGCTTACCAGCTCCTTGCCATACACACAGTTTCATAGATGTTAGGGTCAGAAGGGACCTATTAGATCATCAAGTCCGACCCCCTGCCCTGGGCAAGAAAGAGTGCTGGGGTCAGATGACCCCAGCCTGGTGTCTGTCAAAACTCCTTTTAAATACCTCCAAGGAAGGGGACAACACCACCTCCCTTGGAAGCTTATTCCATATTTTGGCAACCCTCACTGTAAAGAATTTTTTCCTGATGTGCAGTCTGATTTTGCTCTCTCCCAGTTTGTGGCCATTATTTCTAGTTACTGCAACAGGCGCCCCGGTAAACACTGTATCCCCTATTTCTTGCTCCCTCTCTCTCTCTCCCTCCCTCCCTCATCCCCGATGAGTTTTTAGGTGGCCACAAGATCACCTCTCAGCCTCCTCTTGCAGAGGCTGAAGAAGTTCAGGTCTCCCAATTGGTCCACATAGGGTTTTTTTCTGTAGGCCTTTAACCAGACAAGTGGCCCTCCTCTGAACCCTCTCCTGAACCCTCATACATCTTTCTCTCCTGGCTGACCTGTGGGATTGCTTCAAAATGAGGGCTGGAAAGCACTCAAGCCAGCATCTAGCCCAGTGGTTCTTAACTTCTTCAGGCTCAAGGCACCCCTCCATTCCGACTATTCTGAATTTGCTGGTACCCCAGTTAAGGACTACTGCTTCAGTGACATAATTAGTTATTTCCATGTCCTTGGCATTGATGGGGGTGGGGAAGGGTTTGCGCTGAGAGCAGGAGATCAGGGAAGGAGAGGAAGGAAGCAGTGTCTTACCTGCTGCAGTGTGGACTCTCAGGGGCTGCAGGCTCACAGTGGGGACCTGGGCCAGTCTCAAAAGCTTGCCCAACAGCTCCATCTAGCTGTAGTGCCAGCAGGCTGGCTCTGTGACACCCTTGAAAATGTCTCATCATGCCAGTCGAGAACCATTGGCCTAGCCCATGGACTAGTGGTTAAAATACTTTGAGAAGTGGGAGATGTACCTTTAAACCTCCTCTAGATGAGGGGAACCTGGAATCTGTTTCCCACTCCTCAACCACTAGTCTTTTAAAGTAAAAGGTAGGAGGACCCTCTTCCTCCTACACCTGTTTTCTGTGACTTACGAAGAGTTACGTGCTTTCTTGAGGAGAGTAAAAATTACAATTCATGTTCAAGGTCCAAAATACCACTTATACTGCTCATTTAGCCTCATGTATTTACCCATGTAAAGTGAAGTTAATTTTGAGCTTATGTGTCCTATGTACATTACAGTTTTGACCTTTGAAATGCTGACGTAGGGGTGAATGAGGAGTCCTACCGTTACCAGTTGAGATTGAGATTTCTAGGGCAGAATTCTGTTTTAGCTAAAGGACAACCAAAAGTACAGCTTGAAACCAGACTGAGTTACCCAACTATTATGCAAGAGCAATTAAGTAAATGTCCCATTATAGCAACAGGGAGACATTTGTGCATCTCCAAAAGGCAATTCTGTTCCTATAACAGGGGCACTTATACACCTAGATTAGGTAAGAGAACCTCTCCTATGATTCAGGAGTAACACAGATTTACCTGGCTACACATTAAACATCTGTAATATTGAGGGAACACCAAGCTGTACTTCAATCATCCTCTAGCTCAGGGGTTCCCAAACTGTGGTATATGTATCCCTGGGTGTAGACAAGACTGTTCTGGGGGGTACGCAGGAGAAATTGTGTAATGTTGCATTTAATTTTCATTATGATAAGTAATTGGCATTTAAGGAGTTAAATATAAAATGTATGCTGGTAGGGGTATGTGGGTAGCTGGTAAATCTGGAAAAGGTACACAATAAAAAAAAGTTTGGGAACCTCTGCTCTAGCTGAAATTAGAATTGTGCCCTAAATCTTTATTTTCACTGTTACATGGCTTTCTTACCTTCCTTTTATGTAACCTGGCTTCTTCTCTCCACAAAAAAATATTTATAGCACTTCTGTTCTAAAATACTCTCTACTTTGAAGACTACATTTCTTCAGTCTCATTCCCAATGCACAAGCTGCTTATCACTTTCTCTTAAAAAGTTCTGCCTTTCTTCATGATTATATAATCCTAGTCATTAAGGGCTCAGTGTTGCAACCAGTATTTTGCATAGTGTTTTCAGCTGCAAGAAATTCCATTGGTATTCAATATTATTAGGTTACTTACATCGATAAGTGGGTGCAAGTTTGGGCTATAATTTTGTGCTCCAGATCTATCTCCCTATCTAGCACTTCTCTATCTTGAATAGGATTTGTGAGGATAAATGCATTAAAGAGTATGAAATATTCAGATACTATGGTAATGGGTGCCTTATAGGCCACTCTATATTATGTAGTTTATATTGTTTAAGTATAATTGGAGTTCAGTCTATAGAAGCTAGTGTGGATAAACCCCAATCCATGCCTATCTATAGAGTCATAGAATCATGGGACTGGAAGGGATCATGAAGTCTGGTCCCCTGCCATGGGCACGAAGTTATTGGGCTTATATGAGTTCAACAAGGTACTTGTTCAGTCTCATCTTGAACACTTCCAAGGATGGTGACTGCACCACCTCTGCTGGGAGTTTGTTCCAGATTTTGGTGACCCTTTCAGAGAAAAACGTTTTTTCTTATATCCAGCCTGAATTTACCTTCTATTAGCTTATGCCCATTTGTCCTCATCCTCCCCTTAGATGCCTTTCTGAAGAACCACTCCCCCAGATCTTGGTGCTCACCCTGACATACTTGTAGGTGGCTATCAAGTCACCTCTCAGCCTTTTCTTACTCGGACTGAACAGGCCCAGTTCCTGGAGTTTTTCCTCATGGCGCCTATCGTCTATGCCTTTAATCATATGGGTGGCCCTTTGTACCCTCTCCAGTTTATCCATATCCTTCTTGAAATGCAGTTCCCAGAACTGGACACAGTACTCCAGCTGTTGCTTCACCAACACCAAATAGAGAGGGAGGAGCACCTCCCTGGATCTGTTGGCAACACGTCGGCTGATGTACGCCAGAGTTCTGTTTGCCCTTCTGGCAACCTCGTCACATTGTTGGCTCATGTTCATCCTCCTGTCTATTGTGACCCCCAGGTCCTGTTCAGATGCTGTTCCAACTAGCGGAACACCACCCATCGTGTAGTTATAGTGAAGGTTCTTTCTACCCAGATGAAGAACCCTGCACTTCTCCCCGTTAAACCTCATCTGATTCCATTCAGCCCACAAATCCAGCCCGTCATGGACTCATAAGATTGTAAGGCTGGAAGGGACCTCCTCGGAAGATCATTGGGTCCAGCACCCTGCACCAAGCAGGAAAGATAACGGGGGTCAGGTGACCCTAGCAAGGTGACTGTAGTCTCCTCATGAAGATTTCCAGGGTAGGTGATTGCACCACCTCTGGAGGCAACTTATACCACAGTCTGGACACCCTGACTATGAAGAAGGTTTTCCTAATGTTGAGTCTGAATTGGTCTTCCAGGATTTTGTGGCCATTACTCTTGGTTTTCCCCTTGGGTGCCCTGGTGAACAGTTGCTCACCGAGCCCTTGATGTACCCACTTAGTGTCTTTTAAGACTCTGATCATCTGAGTGGCTCTTCTCTGGGCTCTCTAAAGCTTGTACACATCCTTGTTAAAGTGTGATGCCCAGAACTGGACACAGTACTCCAGCTGCAGTCTCAGCAGTGCTGAGTAGAGTGGAAGAATCTCTTCCTTGGTTTTGCTGGAGCTGCATCGATTGATACATGCCCCCCACCCCTATTTACCAGCACGGAGTCTGGGTCCAGCTCCCTGCGGCAACAAGCAGGGACTGCCTGAATCTCCAAAACTCTCTGAATCTTTTCCAAATCAATTGGGAGAGCTTCAAATTGATTCAGACCTTCGTCCACGACCTTGGCCAGTGGGCTCTTCACCCGGACATCCAAATCATTAATAAAGATGTTGAAAAGTACTAGACCAAGCACCAACCCCTGTGGGACACCACTGCCCCCTTCTCACCAGGATGACACAGATCCATTCACTATGGCGCTCCTTGTCCTATCTGTCATAACCCAAGGGTGTGATTTTGTGTGTGCGCGCTTCGGCACTGCTAAATTATTTCCCACCATGAGGAGCTTTCTTTGCAAGGTGCATTTCTCAGTTGCAAAGAGAAAACCCCGGTGCAAAGGAGTTCCCGCCACCCGCATGCAAATTTGTGACCTACTATTGTGCAGTTCTAAATTATCCCCACGTGGCGGCTAGCGATTGGCTTGCTAGCCGTATAAGAGGCTTGAGCGGTTTCCACCCAAGTTGGAGGACTCCACAACCATCTGGAGGAGGAGGACTTCACGTTTCGTGAAGAACTCTAAGCGCTGCGGAGCCTAACAGACCCAGCGTGTACCTTAAGAAGGCTATAGGGGTCTGATCAACCTCTGGCCTCTCCCTGTCGCCGAACGATCCCTCGACGAACCCCTTCCCTGCGCGCAAGTTCCCTGGAGCCTAGCAAACTTCATATGAGTGTATCCAGAGCTCTTCTCCGAGTTGTTTTCTTCGGTTGACAGGACGGGCTCGCGGTTTTAGAGCCTTCAGCCGGATTGGGCTAGAGTTCGCGAGATTAGAATTCTTGTCCGCTCTTCTTTCCTATCTGTAACTGCAACTCAAGCAAGTTTTCCTGCCTGCACCGCGACCATCTACGGTGTAAGTAAAATAATCTTTAATCAACCGCTACGCGTCCGT
>NW_005842152.1:1921030-1924317 GCF_000455745.1 Alligator sinensis | reverse complement strand
AAAGCCCAGCTGCGTATGGCCGTTCAAGCGGTCAAAGAAGCGGCTGCGAAAGAAAATCCTGAAACGCCACGACAAGATGGCGCCGAGCAAGAGGGAAACCGCGTGGAAGAACCGGAAGAGAAGGGTGGAGCTTCGGAGGAACCCGCGAGAGTTCGGCCAGCGACCCCGCCCACCGACGCAGTGTCGCTTCCTGCGACCCCGCCGCTGATGCAGCGACGCTATGCGTCCGTGCCTAATTCTAGTCCGCTGGCCTGCATTCCCTGACCCGCGTGCCAGGGCTGCTGGCCACAGCCTGCCGCGTGCCCCCGAGGGCCTCGAACCGTTCCCGGCCCGCACACTATTTTGCAGCCAGTTTCTCACCCACCCAACTGTCTTGGAGTTAAGCCCACAATCCTCCCATTTTTTTGTGAGGACATTGTGGGATACTAGATCAAAGGCCTTTTGGAAGTCAAGTTATACAATGTCATCCTGCTCTCCCATGTCCAGGTGGCGAGTTACCTGGTCATAGAAGGAGATCAGGTTGGTAAGGCAGGACCTGCCCATGATGAAGCTATGCTGGCTGACATTTAAAATCTTACCTTCTGCAAGCTTATTGCAGGTAGACTTCTTGATGAACTTTTCTAGGATTTTCCCTATGGATGGAAGTTAGGCTGATTGGCCTATAGTTATCCAGGTCCTCCCTCCTGCCCTTCTTGTGGATGGGTACAGCATTGGCCCTCTTCCAGTCCTCAGGGACTTCTTCAGAGTGCCATGAGTTATGGAATAGTTTCGCAGGGGTTCACAATGACTTCAGCCAGCTCCTTCAGCACTCTTGGATGAAGATCATCCGGTCCCACTGACTTTTATGTGTCCAATTTCTTTAATTGGTCATATACCAATTCTACAGCAATAGTAGGAAGGCAGTTATTCCTACCATGCTCATCCTCTACTCTACCTGGCATGATTTCCCCCTTGGTCCGGTGAAAGACCGAGGCAAAGTAATTATTCAGGAGTTCAGCTTTCTCCTGGGTGCCGGTAACCAGCTCTCCTGAGTTATTGAGCAGTGGCCCCACACTCCCATTTGTTTTTCTCCTGTTCCCTATGTACCTAAAGAAGGACTTCTTGTTGTCCTTGAGTCCAGTTGCTAATCTAAGTTCGGTTGCCGCTTTTAGCGTGTCTTATCTGTTCCCTAAAAATGCAGGCCATTGTGGAATAGTCCTCCTTGTGCCCGCCCCAAGCTTCCATTGTTTATAAGCCTCTTTCTCCTTTCTTAAGAGGACCATGATTTCCCTGTTTAGCCAAGCCCTTCTGTTACCTTTTCTCTGCATGGGAATGGACTTCCTTTGTGCTTCAAGGATTGTGTCCTTAAGGAACAACCACTTTTTGTGCACATCTTTTGCCTTCAGTCCTGCAACACTTGCCCTACTAGTAACCTAAGCTTGTTGAAATTTGCATTTTTGAAGTTCAAGACTTCATTTCCAGTATCTGATTTCTCTGCCTTACATCGGACAGTGAAGATGATGTTTTCATGGTCACTGTTGCCCAGACTTCCCTCTATATCCAAGTCAGTCACAAGGTTGTCTCCTTTGGCTAGGACCAAGTTTAGCAGAGCGTCACCTCTGGTTGGCCCATGCTCCTCCTGAGTCAGGAAGAGCTCCTTGACACAGGTCAGGAAGGATCGTGACCAATTCATCTTGGTCAAGTGTTTCTCCCAGAAGATGTCTGGATAATTAAAATTGCCCATGATGACAATGTCATGCGCATGTGCAGCCTTAGTCAGTTCTTGGGTGAAGTCCAGATCGAGTTCCTCCCCCTGGTTTGATGGTCTGTAGTATGCACCTACAGTTAGGTCTCTCTCACCGCAAACCCCGCCCCCCCCCAGCGCAACCTGACCCAGAGGGTTTCACGGTGTCTGTTTTTGAAGCCAGTGTTGGCCTCCAAGGAGGTGTACTGTTCTTTCATGTAGAGAGCAATGCCTCTACCTTTCTTCCCCCACCTGGTCCCTTGTATGCAGGGGTACCTTCTATTCCTACACTCAAATTGTGTGAGGAATCCTACCAGATCTCCATAATCCCTACTAGATCATAATGCACACTGGAGAGTAGGAGGGCTAGCTCCTCCTACTTGTTCCCCATACTCCTGGTGTTAGTATAGAGCAGGGGTGGTCAAAATGCGGCCCACGGGCCAGATGCGGCCCACCAGGCCATTTTATCTGGCCCATGGAGCCACTAAAAAATTTAGAGAATAAATATTTATCTGCCCCCAGCTGCCTGTCATGCAGCCCTTGATGACTTGCCAAAACTCAGTAAGCAGCCCCCCACCCAAAATAATTGCCCGCCTCTGGTATCTAGGCACAAGTCCTCCTATTGAGGCCCCCGTCATCCTGTCCCACTGATGGGAACTATTCCCTCAGCTCCCACAAAAGTGGTTCTCCCAGCATCTCTATCTACAGGGCTTACTTGTATGTTGGTCCCTGGGCATGTTTGAATTTGTGTATCCCCGTCCCCCAGCAATTTTAGTTTAAAGCCCTGTCCAGAAGATCGGCCACGCTGGCCGCAAACAGGGACTTACCTTTCCTCATGAGGTGGATACTGTCCCTTTCCATGAGTCCTCTCTCCCTGAAGTGTGCGCTGTGGTCAAGGAATCCGAAGCCTTCTTGGTGGCACCAGCGTTGGAGTTGCCGGTTCACTTCCTCAATGCATCCTTCCCTTCTGGGACTGTGGCCTGAAACAGGGGGCACAGAAAAAAAGAGAATCTGGGCCCCTAACCCGTTGGGCCCCAGCCCCCAGAGCCCTGTAGTCACTCATGACCTGGTCTGGATTACTCCTGGCCATGTTAGTATTTCCCATGAGGATGAGGAGCATGGGGCAGTAATCCGAGGGTCAGATGAGCCTAGGGATCCTTTCTGCTACATCTCGGATGCGAGTTCCTGGGAGGCAGCAGACCTCACGGGCTAGGGGGTCCAGATGGCAGATGGGTCCCTCACTGCCCTGCAGGAGGCAGTCCCTGACCACAACCACCTTGCGCTGCCTCTCGGGGGTGGCAGGAAGCTGCTTACCTTCCTCCTCTTCCGGTGTCACCATCAAAGCCTCCTCGTGTGGGGAGGGGAGTATACTAGTTGTGCAGGGCCTGGGGAGGAGCAGCCCTGGCCCTGCGTTTCGTGGAGCATGCGGTGACTGTCTTCCAGGTTGCTCCAGGTCGGTCTCCTTGGTTAGCCATCATGTTGGCCACCATCTCCATCTTTCATAGATTCATAGATGTTAGGGTCGGAAGGGACCTCAATAGATCATCGAGTCCGACCCCCTGCA